>NC_042991.1:8221263-8521263 GCF_901001165.1 Salmo trutta
GAACTTCCTGGATATTGCGGTCGGACTCTTTTTTGTATGGAGATCTTGGAGGTGTACTGTAACCTCGTAACATTTCCTGTCTCCCTATGTTACAGTGTGAAAACATGTTTCAAAGGCACACATATCCAAAATGATGTATATGATGCCAAAATTCAATGCTTCAAACAGAAAGAGTAACTTTAGTATGATTTATAAAACAAAAATCAATACTGTCATGAACCGGATTCTTCAATAATTATGCATAATAGTTGTTTGATGCACGTTTGATGTCTAGCTGTATAGTTACTTGGGGACATTATTGAGCAATATCAGCTGATTCCGGAATGGATTTTCTGAATGACAGTCAAGTGATAAAGAAGTGTGATACTGCACGTGATTTAACAACAGTCAAAGTGGAATTATTGTCGATCACGAGGATTGACAGAACATTTTGGTGTCTATGTTCTTATGGCGGTCAAGATAATTAGCCTACTTTGTAGACAACATGAAATCAAGATTCCTGAGGTAAGATTACAGTCTGTATAAGTTTTGATCATTTGTTTCGGGAAACGTGAAAAAGAATAGAACTCAAAACCAAAAAATGATATTTCGATGTTCAAATGTGGGTGGGGTTAAATGTGGAATGCCTGGTCAAGTGCAAAGCCAAAACTTCCTGTCCTTTCAAATGGGAAGGCTTATGAATCTATTATCTAAGAATTAACTGATTAATAGCTGCCGATACCATGCCACAGTGCCAAGATAAGGTAAGATTTCTCAATTTCTGCATAATATTTAGTGTGTAGTGACTGTTGTTACTGTGAATGGTTAACTGACATATGTCCTAGCTACCTGGCTATTGGTAATCTTATTATATGATGCTACACAGCTAAAACAACAGTATCTGGAGTAAGGAAAGGGAGATACCTAGTCAGTTGTACAACTGAAATGTGTCTTCCACATTTAACCCAACCCCTCTGAATCAGAGAGGTGCAGGGAGCTGCCTTAATCGACATCCACATCTTCAGCACCCAGGGAACAGTGGGTTAACTGCCTTGTTCAGGAGCAGAACAGCAGATTTTTACCTAGACATCTTTGGGATTTGATCCAGCAACATATTGGTTACTGGCCCAATGCTTTAACCACCAGATATTGCTAGATTAGAGATATGCCCTACTTACAGTTAGTCAGAGGTTGCACATCTAACTAGCTGGAATGAAGCAAAGGTGTGAATAGTAGAATTGTAAATACAGTTGAAGTTGGAAGTTTACATACACTTAGGTTAGAGTCATTAAAACTTGTTTTTCAACCACTCCACAAATGTCTTGTTAACAAACTATAGTTTTGGCAAGTTGGTTAGGACATCTACTTTGTGTATGACACAAGTATTTTTTCCAACAATTGTTAACAGACAGATTATTTCACTTATAATTCACTATCACAATTCCATTGGGTCAGAAATTAACATACACTAAGTTGACTGTGCCTTTAAACAGCTTGGAAAATTCCAGAAAATAATGTCATGGCTTTAGAAGCTTCTGATAGGCTAATTGACATAATTTGAGTCAATTGGAGGTGTACTGTGGATGTATTTCAAGGCCTACCTTCAAACTCAGTGCCTCTTTGCTTGACATCATAGGAAATTCAAAAGAAATTAGCCAAGACCTCAGAAAAAAAATTGTAGACATCCACAAGTCTGGTTCATCTTTGGGAGCAATTTCCAAACACCTAAAGGTACCACGTTCATCTGTACAAACAATAGTACACAAGTATAAACACCATGGGACACGCAGCCATCATACTGCTGTCTCCTAGAGATGAATGTACTTTGATGCGAAAAAGTGCAAATCAATCTCGTTTTTGGAAAAATGAGCCAGAAATTGTAGTTTTTCTAGGTGGCTCTCATTTTGGCTGTAGTGTTTCCAAGCGTGTGAATGAGAGCGCGTCCATTGGTATTTTTCTCCGGTAAAGACAATAACGATTCTCCATCTTAAATTGCATCGTTTATTTGCGTATTACAGTACCTAAGGTTTGATTATAAACGTTGATTAACTTGTTTGGATAAGTTTATTGGTAACATTTGGGAATCATTTTGTATGCATTTTGAAGGAGGGAAACCGAGTGGATTATTGACTGAAGTGCGCCAGCTAAACTGAGTTTTTATGCATATAAAGATGGACTTTATCGAACAAAAGGACCACTTGTAATGTAACTGGGACCTTTTAAAGTGCCAACAGAAGAAGATCTTCAAAGGTAAGGCATATATTATTTCGCTATTTCTGACTTTCGTGTCGCAACTCCCTGGTTGAAAATGATTTGTTATGCATTTGTGTGCTGGGCGGTGTCCTCAGATAATCGCATGGTTTGCTATCGCCGTAAAGCCTTTTTGAAATCTGACATGGTGGCTGGATTAACAACAAGTTAAGCTTTATTTTGATGTATTACACTTGTGATTTCATGAAAGTTTAATATTTATAGTAATTTAATTTGGAGCTCTTCAATTTCACCGGAAGTTTTTTTAAATGGGACACTAGCGTCCCACTGATCCGCAAGAAGTTTTAAGAACTAATTATTTTTTACAATGACGGCCTACCCTGGCAAAACCCTAACCCAGACAACGCTGGGCCAATTGTGCGCCGCCCAATGGGACTCCCAATCATGACTGGTTGTGATATATATATATATTTTTTTATATAAATTAGAAAAAAAATCGTCAACTCTTTTTACTTTGTCATTATGGGGTATTGTGTGTAGATTGATGAGAAAAAAGTATAATTGAATCAATTTTAGAGTAATGCTGTAATGTAACAAATTGTGGAAAAAGTCAAGGAGGCTGAATACTTTCAGAATGCACTGAATAGGTACCACTTTGTTCGGTATTTAAAAATGTTCTTTAAACTGTTCTTTATTTCCAAAAGCCTGTGGAATTTTCAAGTATCAAAGACCGTTTTGAAAACTTGGAGGATGTTAACAAAGATGTTGAGCTTTTTCTGCTTCTTCTTTCAAATGTAAGAAATGCCTCCACTTACGGTGCGTAGTGATCAACAATTTTCTTCAAGTGGGTGAGGCGGTTAGGGAGTGGCATTTACCGCTAGAAAGGAACCATTTGTATTGCCTCAATTATATAGTATATTAAATCAACGGCAAAAACGTTGGCTTTTTTTGGGCATAGTCAATGTATCATTAATCTACTTAAACTGTACAATATTAGGTGTATCAATGTTTTTGTGTCATCCTCAATTATTGTAAACGCATTATACACACATGTGTGGTTGTATTGTGTTTTTAAATTGGCGAATAAATCAAATCAAATTAAAATCACAAATGTAAGGTATTTATAGAAACAACAAAAACAGCTCACAGCCTCTGGCTTGCTGTGGCTAGCTGGAAGGTGTCAGGCAGAATTTGAGATGAGAGAAATTCCTTGCTATTGTCTTTCAAATTAACTCATGGCTAGATGGCTTGCCTAGGGCTTATAGCTGTCCTCTGAGTGGAGGCTAAACGCCAGAGATGCAAAAGCGGCTTGCCAAGGGCTTATAGCAGTCCTATGAGTGGGGGATACCAGCCAGAGATGCAAATCACGTCTTCAACAGCAAACTCTACTCGCCCGCTGGCGGTAGGAATTTACAGCCTTAGGGGTATGGAAAGCAGAAAATAGCAAGCGGGGGGATTTTTTTTTTGCTATCTGGGGAACTGTTGGGTATTTGTTATTATTAGCTCATGATCACAGTGTATTAAAACCATCCACAACACTAATGCAGCTTGATAGTGTTGTGGATGGCCATAAAGAAAGATCTTAAAAAGTGAGCTATGGTTCTGAAGGTTGTGGCTTCTATCCCAGTGCTGGGCATAAGTTTTTGAAATATATTTTTTCTGTTTTTACCCTATCCCAAACCTTAACCCTGACCTTAACAACTCTGAATTAGTGCCTCAACTTAACCGTCAAGTTGCGTTTTGGTTTCACTTTTGTGTTGAGTTTGACTAACAGCTAGCATTCATTAAAAAATCCTGATTAAAATGGCCACACAGGTCATAATCTACAGACAGCACCATATGGCCCCACAGTGCATAATTAATACAGCCTCACGGTGCTTATCTCTGTTGATGCAGTTATACAGGGGGACTGAGTGATATACCACCACTTCATCATATGATACATTTTTTTCCTTCTGACTTCTCCCTCCTATCTGAGGCACACAGCTCTCCATTCTATTCCAGCGTGTATACATACAAACCACGCAGAATCTGCCCTGCAACTGTGTGTATTTAGGGCAGAGAGGCTGAGGGAGGGGAAAACAGTAAGGCACCTATCCACAGTGCAAACCACCATGACCAGCAAGCAGCCATTTGCAATGGATCACCACCAAACACCTCATCATCTCCGCCTTTCACTTTGATTAATAGCCTGTGCCCCGCGGGTTTAAAAAACCGCAACACCTGCTGCTTATTGGTTTCCTACGTGTTTGTTGACAAGTTGTCCAGAACACACTTAACATATCATCTAGTGGGGAAGAGGTTACAGAGTAGCTACCAAGAGGTCAGGGGTGAGGTTATTACATTACCATCTGTTAACAATGGAGCTCTTCTAACGGACAGGCTGAGGAAGGGAGGGATGGATGGTGGATGGATAGAGGGAGGGATGGAAGGGTGGATGAGAGAGAGGGAGGCCTCATCATCACAGGGACAGACCAGGTCCCCAGTGTCCAGTCTTGAGTGTGAAGTACAAGCTCTGCTGGTTGACTACTGCATAGCAACCTAGCGGTGCCAAATTCCCTGGTCTGACCTATTACTATCACCAGAACAGCCAAATAATATTTTTTTAGACGGCCGTTTTGGCCTCTAACTTCAGGCCTTGTGGTGAATTCTTTTAAAGTTCACTACAAATCGAGATATTTAATTCAAAAGTGATCGATTCTGACTATTACATTTGTCGTCACACAGGACCACGGGGTGACACAGACCAATCATGGGCCGGCAGGCTATGAGGAGGCTCCTGGTTGACTCTCTCAGGCAGGATGAAAACAACTACATCGACTATGATCCTTAGCTATATGGTGCGCTTCAAATTCAAGTACTTCCGGCTTCATGTGCCATCTGGAGTTTTCAAAAGGAATATGTGGATGGCGTCAGCATTATCACTTACTGGTATTAATGTCTATGGGACAGACAGGCAGACAAGGGGGGGGGGGGGGGATTCTGGGATCCCCACCGCCTGAGCAGTCACTCAGGAGCAAGGAGCACATGTGACCTCCTGGGTGCCAATCAGTGTGTCCGAAAGATTGCAGGAGCAATCAGAAATGTGTGTCTCTCTCTAATCAGAAGCACATGGCGGCGGGAAGGGAGAGGAGTGTGTCTGAAAATGAGGATTCAGATGGATCAGAGCAGCCAGGGCTGAGTGGATAGCAGGGGCGATGTGAAAACATACCTAAACAGAAGAGAAATTTAGGCCAACGTCATTTATTTTGCACTTCTACCCTGTATGGCTCTGTTCAAATGAGAGAGAGAGCGAAAGCGAGAGAAAGAGAGTGAAGGACAACAGACTGGTTCAAGAGCCAGGCAGCGCAATATTTAGTAATACAGAATAATCAGGAATGATAAAGTATCGTAAGAAGTTTTCTGACGTTAAGAATAGTCACTGTTTTTTATGCAGTTCCCACTACAATCCCTCCGATACTGAAACCCTCTGCCCTTAGACTATATACAACCAGTGAAACGGCCTGGGTGATCACTCATTTTGAAGTGATGTCCTTTTGGCATGTGTAGCACAGTAAAGATAGTTCTTACATGTGGCCTTAATGTGCTGACTACAAAAGCAAATTGCCTGAATAACGTGTAAGCAATAACAGTTTAATTATGGTATCACAATGAAGACGGTAAACATGGCCGGGGTGACAAAAAGCTCGTAAATAACCTCGGCAAAGAGGACTTTTTATTTTCGTCCTATTTATTACCTGTTGTAAAAGTCAGTAATTTACAGTTTTATGCACAAAGAGTCGGATGCAGCTAATTTTATTTCCAGAGCTACTAAGCGAGCGATAAATTGGGTCTTGGATTTATGGTATTTCTTGTTGCCCAGCGAGGTTTGGCCTTACAGTGGTATTAATCATAGAGGTACTGCCTGCAGAGGGGAGAGGCCAGTGCTTTGTGGAATTAACCTCCAGCTCTGTCCTGGCATGGACACTGCAGAACAGAACTCCTTAGTGCACACGCTGTAAGTACTGCAAGTGTGCTCCTGGTGCAAGGTTCTTCTAGCCTGAGTGCCAGTCTGTCTCTGCTCTCTTGCCAACTCCTTATGGTATTGTCATGACAATGAGTGAAGGAGTTGGTAGGATAACACAAACAGACTGGCACTCAGGCTTAGGTTCTTCAGTCTTGGAACTGGGGGTGTTTTATATTATGTGTAGGCTTTTGTTTTAGACCAATACTCACAGAACTGATTTTAACAGATCAATCACTCAATCATATATTAATTTGAATTAGACTCAGTTGAATTAGGTCATGACTGGGCTTTAACACAGTTTGCACACCCTGTAGTTCTGAAGGACCAGTGTGATCATCTGGATAAGATCAAATTGTACTCACAAGTTGTGTTGTCTTTTCACTGAATTGTAATTTTTTGATTTTGTTCTGCACATGTGATACCATTTTACTGTACTGAATGTCTGACATAACATTTTATTTGTCTTCCATGGGGAAAAGGGTTGGAGAAGATTTCTACAAGCTGATCCGATCTCCAAGGTATTGCTCCAAAGTAACACGGACATATTTGTAGGCAGAACACAAATGTATTTATTACACATCTGTTTCGGTTCCTACCTGTTCCTATGGGAGGTCTTTGAACAGAGGGAGAACATTTTTACAAAATATTTAAATTTCTGTTTTCTAGTTGTACCCAGTGACGATGGCAACTTCAAATCTTTAAAAACTTTACAGTCCAATATAGTCAGTGCATCCACGGTACTGTATGTTTTGCTCAAACTACGTTTATTTTTCATCCCAACATGAAGCAAACAAAGACAGAAGTGCCGAAGATGAAAATGCCATAGATTAGCTTCTGGAATGCTAGTCAGACAGGCATATTGTTCCATGCTTGATATATTACCGGTTGTGTGAAAACTGACAATAAAAGCTAAGTTTGAGAAAAAAAACACTGACCACTCGGGACTGGCTCATGTCAGGGGGAAGAGTCTTGAGCCAGCACAGAGAGGTGGAGAGGTGTCAGTTGGTCTGATGTGGGGTGATAACTAATACCCTCCTGTTCTTACTCTCTCGCTCTCTCGCTCTCATTTAGTCCCAAGGTGAGGCCTGTTTGTTATCAGGTTTCAGGTAAGGCCCAAATGCAGACTATGTTGAAGTAACAAAGTTTATTAAAGCAACAGTGGCAGGCAAACGACAGGTCAAGGCAGGCAGGGGTTGATAATCCAGAGTAGAGGGCAACGGTACAGGACGGCAGGCAGGCTCAGGGTCAGGGGCAGGCAGAGAGGTCAGGCAAAACCAGGAGGGCAAGAAACAGAGAGACTGGGGAAAAGCATGAGCTGAGACAAAATGCTGGTTGACTGGCAACAAACAAACAGAGAACACAGGTATCAGCGCCCAGGGGATAATGGGGAAGACACCTGGAGACCAGCACAAGGATAGGTGAAACAGATCAAGGCGTGACACCTGTGATATCTCCAGCTGGTTAGGAGTTTCACCAAGCCTGGTCCCTTGTGTAGTGTCAACCACTCTGACATCGCGTTAGGCCCTTTCATTATCATGCAGTCACATCTAAAAAGGTGTGCTGGCCTCAAATCTGGTTCGAACAATCTCACACTTTCACCCTGAGCCATTGGAATGTGACCATTGGGAATGTAACTGGTTTTATAATCCAGTATGGTTGGTGGACGAACCTCGCTGTGGTGATTCAGGCATTGCAGAACAATGACACAGAGGACTATGTCCGATCATTCCACGATGACTCCTCCTCGACGAACAAACCTTGTCGTAGATGAGATGTAGCAGTTATTCATTAGCGATCAGATGTAGAGGTCAGATGTAGAGGCCATTTCAGCTCAGTAAAAATAGTCGCCTGCTCAAGGTCCTCCTCTCTTTTCCACAGCTGTAACAAAAAGGTCAAAGACACTGTCAAACCTAGTCTTTTTTTCTACCACTGCAAGCCTGTCTATCTTAAAGCCCTTGGACCTTTCCAACCCTTGAAAATAATGAAGGACGTGTCATCTTTAGAATGATGTCTCGTCCAAACAGATTAATGAAGATATCTGTCTCGCCGAGCCCTGGTGGTTTGTCTGAGTGGACTAAAACGGTAAGGCCTAAGGGTCTGGCTGTGTGTGTGTATTAATATGCAGACAAGAGCTCTAATTCATAAACACCACATTAGGTAGAAACATTTATGTCTGTATATGTTTGAGTTCACAGAAGTCACATCCTGTGAAATATGTGAACATGAGATTACACTCCTGTCTGGTTCGAGGGACACAAACAATGTCACAGCGTACGTTATGAAAAGTACCACAGCTATATCTGTTCCTTTAGTCTAACTGTTGATTTCCTGAATGGCAATTCAGGAAAATGACACAATCAGAGTTCAACAGGACGAGTTCAACTAAACTACCATCCTCTCTTCCATTTAAACAGACAGGGAAACATGACCCACAGGCATCACAGTACGATGACAAAGATAATGGATATGCGGGCTACACTACACCACCCAAAGGTACTGTCTGCAAGTACCTATTCCATATCCAAGTCTGTCTCTCTGTGTGTGTGCGTGTGTGTGTGTGTGTGTGTGTGTGTGTGTGTGTGTGTGTGTGTGTGTGTGTGTGGGTGTGCTAGCTAGGCATAAACCAGCTACTATTCTTAGCAGCCCCCCAGCAGGTGAAATATAGATGAGGAGCTCATAATGATATTCGGCTGATCGTGTATCATGCTAAAATGCCACTTATGGTGTGATACACCATGACCCACACAGAACTGAAAACTTCTCTTCTTCAAGGGCGTGTGACAAAGAGATAAAGTAGGGGAGAGAGAAAGAGAGAGGAAAAGAAATAGAGAGAGAGAAGGAGATAAAAACGGAGGGAGGGTGTGAGTGTGTGTGAGAGAGAGAGACAGACAGGACACCAGGTAGGCAGACAGACAGACGAGTGAGTGAGGGGGAGACATAGAGAGAGGAGAGGCCAACAAAGAGACAGAGACATTGTCTGGGAACAGATAATATGCCTCAGTGAAATGTGTTATTACATCACGTAGACTGTCGGACCCTATGAGACCTCAATTATGCATCACATAAAGGACATAGTGTGTCATACACAAGACTCCAGGTGTGCTCTAATCTGAATGCATGACTTAGATTTTTTTAAACCGCTCTCAAATTTGTCAGCCAAGACATGGGTTTGCTATCTACCTCGTTTGAAATTCACGTCATGTTTTCAGTAAAATATGGCATCAATATATAGCAACAGTATCTTCCTGTTGCTTTATAACGCTTACAGCTGAAGTCGGAAGTTTACATACACCTTAGCCAAATACATTTAAACACAGTTTATCACAATTCCTGACATTGAATCCTAGTAAAAATGTCCTGTCTTAGGTCAGTTAGGATCACCACTTTATTTTAAGAATGTGAAATGACAGAAAAATAGTTGAGAGAATGATTCATTTCAGCTTTTATTTCTTTCATCACATTCCCAGTGGGTCAGAAGCTTACATACACTCAATTAGTATTTGGTAGCATTGCCTTTAAATTCTTTAACTTGGATCAAACGTTTTGAGTAGCCTTCCACAAGCTTCCCACAATAAGTTGGGTGAATTTTGACCTAGTCCACCTGACAGAGCTGGTGATCCTGGATCACGTTTGTAGGCTTCCTTGCTCGCACATGCTTTTTCAGTTCTGCACACATATTTTCTATAGGATTGAGGTCAGAGCTTTGTGATGGCCACTCCAATATCTTGACTTTGTTGTCCTTAAGCCATTTTGCACAACTTTGGAACTATGCTTGGGGTTATTGTCCATTTGGAAGACCCATTTGTGACCAAGCTTTAACTTCCTGAGTGATGTCTTGAGATGTTGCTTCAATATATCCACATAATTTTCCTCCCTCGTGATAACATCTAATTTGTGAAATCCACCAGTCCCTCCTGCAGCAAAGCACCCCCACAACATGCTGCCACCCCCGTGCTTCACGGTTGGGATGGTGTTCATCGGCTTGCAAGCCTCCCCCTTTTTCCTCCTAACATAACAATGGTCATTATGGCCAAACAGTCTTTTTTTGTTTCATCAAACCAGAGGACATTTCTCCAAAAAGTACGATCTCTGTCCCCATGTGCAGTTGCAAACCACAGTCTGGCTTTTTTTATGGCGGACTTGGAGCAGTGGCTTCTTCTTGCTGAGCGGCCTTTCAGGTCATGTCAATATAGGACTCGTTTTACTGTGGATATAGATACTTTTGTACCTGTTTCCTCCAGCATCTTCACAAGGTCCTTTGCTGTTGTTCTGGGATTGATTTGCACTTTTTGCACCAAAGTATGGTCATCTCTAGGAGACAGAACGCGTCTCCTTCCTGAGCGGTATGACGGCTGCGTGGTCCCATGGTGTTTATACTTGCGTACTGTTGTTTGTACAGATGAACGTGGTACCTTCAGGCATTTGGAAATTGCTCCCAAGGATGAACCAGACTTGCGGAGGTCTATCATTTTTTTCTGAGGTCTTGGCTGATTTGTTTTGATTATCACATTATGTCAAGCAAAGAGGCACTGAGTTTGAAGGTAGGCCTTGAAATACATCCACAGATACACATCCAATTGACTCAAATGATTTCAATTAGCCTATCAGAAGCTATGACATCATTTTCTGGAATTTTTCAAGCTGTTTAAAGGCACAGTCAACTTAGTTTATGTAAACTTCTGACCCACTGGAATTGTGATACAATTAATTATAAATGAAATAATCTGTCTGTAAACAATTGTTGGAAAAATTACTTGTGTCATGCACAAAGTTTGTTAACAAGACATTTGTGGAGTGGTTGAAAAACAAGTTTTAATGACTCCAAACTAAGTGTATGTAAACTTCCGACTTCAACTGTATGAGTATATATTTTTCTATGACTCATTCTGGTCATCCATCTCATATCAAGGTTAGAGCGTCGACTTGCTCAGGTTATATGTTATCTTATCTATAGATATGTATTTCAATGCTTTCACTGACCTTGCTCTTGTTTAAAGGCCTAAGGGACAGTTGGCCTCATAATAACATAAAATAATTATTGATTTAATTTATATACCATCTGAGGTACACAAAGCACTTTACAAAGTAGGGGTAAACTTACCTCACCCACCTAGGTGACGCACAGCAACCATTTTTTGTGCCAGAAAACTCACCACACATCAGCTGGAGAGATATACCGTACGCAAATTAGTTATGAGGGGGGAATTGGTCCAGGCTGGGGCTTTAGCCATGACACCAGGGTTAACACCCCTACTCTTACAATAAATGCCATGGGATTTTTAATGACCAGAGAGTCAGGACACATCCCATGTGGAAGACAGAACTCTACGCAGGGCAATGTCACCTTCACTGCCCTGGGGTATTTGTATCTCCAGAGGGAAGGATGCTCCCTACTGGCCCTCCAACACCACTTCCAGCAGCATCTGGGCTCCCATCCAAGGACCGACCAGGACCGACCATGCATAGCTTCAGAGGTAAGCCAGCAGTGGGATGCAGGGTGATATGCTGTTGTTTCAGTTCTCCAGCACCCATTCCCCAGCTTAATGTCAAATCAAATGGTGGGCCTGCCTTTGTGTTGATTTTTGGAATTCAGGAGTTTGTGGTCATTAAGTCATGACCTTAAAAACGTAATGGAATAAACATGATCTCCCATGCAGCCAGTTTGT
Source organism: Salmo trutta (assembly GCF_901001165.1). Classification (NCBI taxonomy): domain Eukaryota; kingdom Metazoa; phylum Chordata; class Actinopteri; order Salmoniformes; family Salmonidae; genus Salmo; species Salmo trutta. Next base: position 8,233,126 of record NC_042991.1, read on the forward strand.
GGCCATTCCCATTAGTCTTTGTCAGCGCTGGACCACGGTCACATGCACACACGCACGGGCACAGAGTGTTTGAATGAGGAAGCATTGCCTATGGTGGTGTATACCCTTTAGGGGAGGAGAGGTTAAGTATAGCCATTGGAATGAAGGGATTCTGGATGTATACTGTGTCTTAGGAAAGGGGTTGTAAATGTATAGGTTAGAGGATAGCTATGGAGTTTACATCTTGTACATTATGAGGAAATGTGAGGAATGGATATGAGTGATGAGAAAGGCTCCATGTAAACATATACAATGCATACCTGCCTCAAGTATGGTATTTTCAACAAAATACATATATTGAAAGCTGAGAAGCAGCCCTTTCAAATGATATGACATACAATTGCACCCTACCACTCAAACTGTAATCTGTCAAGAAATAAGAAAATGTGTATTTTAATGCAAAAATCAATGCTTTTACCCAAACAAATGCCATTTACACAACTTTCTAATGAAGATAGAGAAAAACGTACAGCATTTTGAGTCTTCCGTGTTTTTTAAGGCTTGAACACTTGGAATCAGAATAGAACTTCAGTACCTTTTACTGTGAACAAGATACAGCTGTTTTAGTGACTAATGCAATGTTCCAAGATCAGACACTTTCTTATCTGGACAGTAAACTCAGCAAAACAATGTACGTCCTCTCACTGTCAACTGCGTTTATTTTCAGGAAACTTAACATGGGTAAATATTTGTATGAACATAACACGATTCAACAACTAAAACATAAACTGAACAAGTTCCACAGACGTGACTAACAGAAATTGAATAATGTGTCCCTGAACAAAGGGGGGGGGGGAATCAAAAGTAACAGTCACTATCTGGTGTGGCCACCAGTTGCATTAACCTCCCTGGGCAAGGTGGGAGGTTTGCGTCCCACCTAGTCAACAGCCAGTGGAATCGTGTGGTGCGAAATACAAATACCTATAAAATGCTAAAACTTCAATTTCTCAAACATACGACTATTTTACACCATTTTAAAGACAAGACTCTCGTTAATCTAACCACATTGTCCGATTTCAAAAAGGCTTTACAGCGAAAGCAAAATATTAGATTATGTAAGGAGAGTACCCTGCCAAAAATAATCACACAGCCATTTTCAAAGCAAGCATATATGTCACAAAAACCAAAACCACAGCTAAATGCAGCACTAACCTTTGATGATCTTCATCAGATGACACTCCTAGGACATTATGTTATACAATACATGCATGTTTTGTTCAATCAAGTTCATATTTATATCAAAAAACAGCTTTTTACATTAGCATGTGATGTTCAGAACTAGCATACCCACCGCAAACTTCCGGTGAATTTACTAAATTACTCACGATTAACGTTTACAAAATACATAACAATTATTTTAAGAATTATAGATACAGAACTCCTTTATGCAATCGCGGTGTCCGATTTTAAAATAGCTTTTCGGCGAAAGCACATTTTGCAATATTCTGAGTAGATAGCCCGGCCATCACGGCTAGCTAATTTGACACCCACCAAGTTTGGCCCTCACCAAACTCAGATTTACTATAAGAAAAATTGGATTACCTTTGCTGTTCTTCATCAGAATGCACTCCCAGGACTTCTACTTCAACAACAAATGTTGTTTTGCTTCCAAATAATCCATAGTTACATTCAAATACCTCCGTGGTGTTCGTGCGTTCAGGTCAGTATCTGAAGGGTGACGCATGAGCGCATTTCGTGACAAAAAAATTCAAAATATACCATTACCGTACTTTGAAGCATATCAAACGCTGTTTAAAATCAATTTTAAAATAGCGATAATATTCCAACCGGGCGATGTTGTATTCATTCAAAGGCTGAAAGAAAGAAATGGAGAATTCACATGAACGCGCATCTCCAGTGTCACTGTTCTCAGCCTGACCACTCACAAAATCTCCTGCTGTTTTTCGCCTAGAGACAGGAGAGACGTCATTTCACTTTCTGGCGCCTTCTGAGAGCCAATGGAAGCCTTAGAAAATGTCACGTTACAGCAGAGATGCTGTATTTTTGATAGAGATGCCACAGAAGGAGAACAAATTGTCAGACAGGGCGCTTCCTGTATGGAATCTTCTCAGGTTTTGGCCTGCCATATGAGTTCTGTTATACTCACAGACACCATTCAAACAGTTTTAGAAACTTTAGAGTGTTTTCTATCCAAATCTACTAATTATATGCATATTCTCGTTTCTGGGCAAGAGTAGTAACCAGTTTAAATCGGGTACGTTTTTTATCTGGCCGTGCAAATACTGCCCCCTTGCAGCATGCCTAAGGCACGTTCACGCAGATGACCAGGGACCCTGGGCATCTTTCTTTTGGTGTTTTTTAGACTCAGTAGAAAGGCCTCTTTAGTGTCCTAAGTTTTCATAACTGTGACCTTAATTGCCCACCGTCTGTAAGCTGTTAGTGTCTTAACGACCGTTCCACAGGTACATGTTCATTAATTGTTTATGGTTCATTGACCAAGCATGGGAAACAGTGTTTAAACCCTTTACAATGAAGATCTGTGAAATTATTTGGATTTTTACAAATTATCTTTGAAAGACAGGGTCCTGAAAAAGGGAGGTTTCTTTTTTTGCTGAGTTAAATTATATTAAACACAAATATGCACCAAAACAAATTACAAATAGCATGTAGTCTTACATGTTATAAGGAAAGACAAACACGTAATATAATATTAATAAAACATTGACTTTATTGACAGAATAAGGATAGGGGAATACATTGTCTCATTCAAACCTGTAAAAAAAGTGCAAGTTATCGCTCTCAAAGCCGTAACATTATATACAACATTCATCTCAGGGATATTGTCATCATGCAATGATCTGGAATTACATCATGTGATAAGAATAAGGCATATAATATAATGTTTAAATATAGAGTCAGAGTGGGCTCAATTTAAAAGCCCAAAATTATTTTACAGTCTTTACAAGTCCTTTATATATCCAAGGCCATGAGAGTCACGAATCAAACATGTAGGCAGGCTGGCATGCAGGATTTATGGGATAAGGAAAGTAAAATATTCAAGGGTGAGGAACATGCATGGGAGGGTCACAGATGAGCTGCAGCGGGGGCCTCTAGTGGGCAGAGGACTCATATCTCGGAGTAGCTGCAGTGGAACTGAAGCAGGTGTGCAGGTGTGGCTGTTTGGCCGGCAGGAGTAGGAGGTAGGGCTAGTGGGGGACTAAGAGGGGGAAAGAAGGGGAGAGGCAAGGGTGGAGGCGGTCTGGGGAGGGGAGGTTGGGGGTTGACACTGGGCAGCTGGGGAGTGTCTTAAGGCATCAGCATTCTTCAGTTCGGCTGGCGCCGAGCCAAACTCAGCTAGTCGAACCGAATGAGTGTGCTCGCATTCTCCCTTAAAAGACTTTCGCTTAAAAAAACTAGAAAAAAGCTACAAAAGTACAGTTTGTCCATTTTCAGATGCTGAAGCAAAATATTCTGAACTAATATAAGATAACTCATGTAATTTTTGCCAAAGAGATCTTAGTAGCGCAATTTTACATCTACAGTATCTAAGATGTTTGGTGCAGTATTTTTCAATAAAAAAATGTGCATGAAAACGAGTTGTCTCTCGTTGACTTCATTAAAGAATCCGTACTGTTGATCAATCACCGACGAAGGGGCATAGACTTTGGCTCCGAAGTTCGGCTTGCCTCCAGAATTTTTGGGGTGTGCCCAAACAGTTGAAAAAACCCTCCCCGAAGTCCAAAACAAACAAAACAGTCAAAAGGTTTTCATAATATTTGCAAGAGCTCTACAGAACTGCTTCGGGTGACAAGCATACGGCTGCCTTTAGATCTCGGGGGGGGGGGGACAGGCATGAGTAGGTATGGCATTAACATACTGTATTACTATAACCTCCCCAAAGCAGCCTGATCTTGCAAGGTAACATTTGCACTGCAAGTGAAGTGAAACCAGTGAGCACAGTGGTCAATCTGGTTTCACAACGGTATTCTATTCAACATCAATATGGAGTGTAACGTTTAATATTTGCATCATGTGTTTATGACGTACTGACCCATCTGCTTGTGGAATGCCTTCCTCAGTATGTCAGTCTGTTTGACAGCCATACCTCTCATACGACCCCACTCCTCTATTAGCTCAGTGTAGGCCAACGCCAGGTTCAACCTGCACAGGAGGAACAATAGTTTATCATCTTTCAATGTTAGGGCTGCGTTCCAAATTGAATTCTATTCCCTAGACAGGGCGTCAGTGTAAACATATTTGATAGTTACCTTTATTGGTGCCTATGTTTGCAATGATTCACACTAACTGTAATACCACAACTTAATTTCTTTTAATCCCCTACGATGGATAACCGCTTGCCCTTGCATTCAGGTGCTACACAAAAAAACACATACTATTCTCCTTTCTATCTTTCCTGTAACAAAACCTACGGTTCCTAGAGTAGACCTCTAGTACGCTGAAGTTTCACTCTTTCTGTTCTGACAATCAGCCAAATGTTAACGTGAGAGCTAACAGTCCATCAGACTGTCTGAGAGAGAGTGACAGAGAGATTGCTTGCCTGTTTCATAAATCCATAACATATACATTAAAAAAAATGTCACTAAAGGGCTGTAGGCTAACCGGAGTGACATTATCTGATTTACAGAAGTCACTTTCACACATTGCTTGTGTCTAGATAGGGTCATCCATCACATGGATGTGACGTGGATGAACATGATGGCTAAGTCATCAGTTGATCAGGGACAGTGATAGTGGACCAAGCACAAATAATGCAATGCTATATAGCTAAATTAGGATGAGTAATTTTTGTAATCTAGCAAGCTGACTGTCTTAGTACAATAATAGAAATAGATATGTCATGCCCTGATCTGTTTCACCTGTCCTTGTGCTCGTCTCCACCCCCCTCCAGGTGTCGCCCATCTTCCCCATTATCCCCTGGGTACTTATGCCTGTGTTCTCTGATTGTCTGTGGCCAGTTTGTTTTGTTTCGTCAAGCCTACCAGAGTTTTTCCCTCTGTTCCTGTCTAGTGATTGTTCCTGTTTTTCCCGGTTTTGACCTTTCTGCCTGCCCTGACCCTGAGCTTGCCTGACGTCCTGTACCTTTGCCCCACTACTCTGGATTAACAACCTCTGCCTGATGTAATGGGTCCGCGGTCAAACAACCACCCCTCATCACTGTCAAACGCTCCCTAAAACACTTCAACGAGCAGGCCTTTCTAATCAACCTGGCCAGGGTACCCTGGAAGGATATTGACCTCATCCCGTCAGTAGAGGATGCCCGGTTGCTCTTTTAAAAGTGCTTTCAGAAATAAAGTTGATTTTATGGCATTGTAAAGGCTTTAATCCATTTCAACTATTATCTGAGATTAGAATGTGCCGGCTGGAAAGGGTTAACTGAGCCCAAAGAAACATAAACAAGGGGGAAACTAACCTAATGTGGCGCCTCACAACCTTCCCAGCACGTAGCGCCTCACCACCTTCTCATCAACATCCACTCAGTATGAGAGAGGGCCTGTGGTGGTGGGCACCACGCCTTGTGTTCATTTGTCATTCCCTGAGAAGTCTCTTACACTCCATTTCTTCAGTTGGCGATAGTCTATTGGAGCTGTTTGGAGTTGTTTCAGCAAGCACACCAGTAGTTCAGGGGGACTTTTGTGGTCTTTGGGCATGTCTGGGACTGGCAGCCTGCTGAGACCATCAGCAGGCTGCTGATGGTCTGTACACCAACTCATATTGGTATTGCGCTAACATGAGGGCCTATTTTTGCAGTCGTCTGGAGGCAGAAGGGTTTATGTTCTTCAGCTTACCCAGGAGCCCTAAAAGGGACTTGTGGTCAATTTGGATGGTGAAGTGGCGTCTGTACGCATACTGGTGAAATTTCTTCACTGCAAAAATCACAACCAAGGCCTCTCTCTACAGTTGAGAATATCTCGCTTTCAGGAGGAGATGAAGTGGGGCCAGGACAAAGGCCAGGTCAGGAAGAAAGTGACCATAGTAGTCGAACATCCCAAGCAGGGCCCATAGCTTAGTCACATCTTTGGGTTCTGGGGCCTCTTTGATTACTCTTATTTTCTTGTCCAGGGGTTGAAGCCCAATGGCGGTGACTTTGTGCTCCAAGTACTCCACTTTGGGAGCCAGGAAAACACACTTTGATTTCTGGGTGTTTATTGTAACCACTTTGCAGGATTCTTCAGCCAGCACCAACTTTGTGAGACATCTGAAGCATGAAAAAGCATGTCCCACTAGATGCTTTGTGAATAGCTCCTCTATCATTGGCAGTGGGTACTTCTCCAGTTTGAAAGGTACATTGGCGTTTATCTTGTAATCTCCCAAAATCCTGATATTTCTATCAGGCCTCATTACTGGGACTATGTAGGCAGCCCACTCAGAGTAAGTGATTGGTTTATGTTTTCCAGTGGTCCGTCCATCTCTGCCTCGACCTTCTGCTGTCGTGCGAACTACACTTGGCGGCCTTTGCAGAAGTGTGGTTGAATGGATGTGTCAATCTGAATTCGCACTTCAGCCTCTTTCAGTTTTCCTAGTTCGTCTTTGAAGACATCTGTGTGCCGGTTTATTGTGCTTGACAACTCGCTGTCTGAGACCTTCATGACTGTGTTGAACATTCTTTTCCAGTCCAGTTGTAACACTGTCATCAAATCTCTTCCCAGCAGATTGAGACCCTGACCTTGGACCACCAACATCTTCAGTCGTGTAGTTTGACCTTTGTACTGGACGTTGACTTACACTGCACCCTGCACCGGAATGCGCTCTCCTGTGTATGACTGAGGGCTCTAGTTTCAACTGAGGTGCTTTGGCATTTAGGTCAAAAGCAAAACAGTACAGGAAGCCCCTGTGACCACCTCAAACACGACTGGGCAGTTACCCATCTCCACTGTGGTCCACAGGGGGCTTGGGGGTTTTGTCTATAAATCCTCTCAGGCGCAGGCGTGCCACTTCCGACCCACCTCGACAAAATCCGGTGAAATTGCAGAGCGCCAAATTCAAAATACAGAAATAGTCATAATAAACATTCATAAAAATACAAGTGTTATACATTGGCTTAAAGATGAACTTCTTGTTAATCAGGCCGCTTTGTCAGATTTCAAAAAGGCTTTACGGCGAAAGCATACCATGCGATTATCTGAGGACAGCGCCCCGCTTACGAAAGCATACAAACATTTTCCAACCAAGTAGAGGAGTCACGAAAGTCAGAAATAGTGATAAATTGGTCTGGAGTGGGTGACTCTTCTCCCTAAATTGATGGTGGCAGGCTCATGCAACATGGCCTCGCTTTTTGAAAAAGTGACATTCTGCGTCCTTAAAGCGGCAAGTATCAGGTGACTGGTTGTCTTTGCATTTACATCTACATCTTTGCAACAGTAACATGCTGTTGCATAAGCTGTTCTGGATGTGCCTCTTCCCCCCCAGAATTTGGCTACTCAGTGACAGCTTGTTTAGGCTCTTAGCACTTTGTAGGGTCTGTGTTCCATGGTCTGCTGCCTCTAGTGCTGTTATCTTTTCTGGGGCTGTTTTCCATGATAACTCTGCGATAGCTAGTAGGTGATGTGTCTGCTCACATCCTATGCCCCATACTAGCTGATCTCTGAGACGGTCTAGTGTCCCTCCAAACTCACAGTGTGATGCTTGTTGCTTTAGTCTTGCCACATGAGCTACTACTGGGTTTCTGACACTGATTCTTAAACTGCTCTGCTATCACATTGGGTTTGGGATCAAAGTGTTCTCCAACACGCTGTATCAGGTCTGCATAAGTTACCTGAGTGGGTTTCTGTGGTGCTATCAAGTCCATCACTAATCCATACTTTCTGCTTCCACATGCTGATAGTAATATTGCCCTTTTTATTTTGTCCTCATTCACATCGTTTGCCTCAAAGTAAAATTCATGTCTCTCAATATATCTGGACTGTCTCTGAATTGGGATCAAACACATCCACTTTTACAAAATATGCCATTACTTCTCTGGTTAAATGTTTATGTAGGTCACATACGGGACTCAGTTAGCAGTGTTTCTTCACGTTCTGTTTGCTCTCTGCACTACTCAACACTGTGTACATCTGGCAATGCTCACTTAGCTTCGCTTACTTCACTCACAAACTCGCTAGCTAGCCGTCAAAACTGTGACCACTCCCATAATGTTGTGTACATGGTCTGCTGGTTGGACGGAGCTGTAACCCTGTATCATGAGGTGGATTACTTTTGTTATTGTGACAATTTAGCTTTGGCTTTGTCCCCAAATATTATGAACTTGACCAGACTCAAAGATAGGCACATGGACTCTCAAGTTAAATCTGAACCTCTTTGTTTCCTGTTTTATGGCGTTGATTCCCTTTCGACTGCATCGGCAACTCCCGACAGAACTAACCCATAACTTTGTTTTGTCTTTGTCCCCCAGAGAACTAAAGGTGGCATGGCCCTGAGAGTGGTTCTTCCACCACCAGTGTACCGAGTGCAGATAGCTACATATTGAAATGAAGGTATTGTCTCAAATGTCCATCCATGTTTATCTATTTTGACTGTCCCCTAAAACATGGCTATGTCTTTGTCCACCAGATACTAAAGACAACATAGTCCTAATAGTGTTTCTCCCACCACCAGTGTAAAGAGTTGAAAAGAAGACTACCCGCCCAAGCATTGATGAGGCCAGAGCCAGTTCCAGGCATAAGCGACATAAGCGGTCGCTTATGGCCCCTTGGATGCTAGGGGACCCCTGACCCCCCCAAAATAAATATATTCAGGACCAGTCAAAAGTTGACACACCTCCTCATTCCAGGGTTTTATTTATTTTTACTATTTTTTGCAATGTGGAATAATAGTGAAGATTTCAAAACTATGAAATAACACATATGGAATCATGTAGTAACCAAAAAGGTGTTAAACAAATACAAATATATTCTATACTTGAGATTCTTCAAAGTAGCCACCCTTTGCCTTAATGACAGCTTGGCATTCTCTCAACCATCTTCATGAGGTAGTCAACTGGAATGCTTTTCAATTAACAGGTGTGCCTTGTTGAAAGTTAATTTGTGGAATTGTTTTCCTTCTTAATGGGTTTGAGACAATCAATTGTGTTGTGACAAGGTAGGGGTGGTATACAGAAGATAGCCCTATTTGGTAAAAGACCAAGTCCATATTATGGCAAGAACAGCTCAAATAAGCAAAGAGAAACGACAGTCCATCATTACTTTAAGACATGAAGGTCAGTCAATGTGTAAAATCAAGAACTTTGAAAGTTTCTTCAAGTGCAGTCGCAAAAACCCTCTTGTGCTATGATGAAACTGGCTCTCATGAGGACTGCCATAGTAAAGGAAGACCCATCTCAACATCAACTGTTCAGAGGAGACTGCGTGAATCAGGCCTTCATGGTTGAATTGCTGCAAAGAAACCACTAATAAAAGGACACCAATAATAATAAGAGACTAGCTTGGGCCAAGAAACACAAGCAATGGACATTAGACTGGTAGAAATATTTCCTTTTGTCTGATGAGTCAAAATTTGAGATTTTTGTTTACAAAAGCCGTGTCTTTGTGAGAAGCAGAGTAGGTGAACAGATGATCTCTGCATGTGTGGTTCTCACTGTGAAGCATGGAGGAGGAGGTGTGACGGTGTGGGGGTGGTTTACTGGTGACACTGTCTGTGATTTATTTAGAATTCAATGCATGGCTACCACAGCATTCTGCAGCGATACGCCATCCCATCTGGTTTGCGCGTAGGGGGACTATCATTTGTTTTTCAACAGGACAATGACCCAACACACTTTCAGGCTGTGTAAGGGCTATTTGACGAAGGAGAGTGATGGAGTGCTGCATCACATGACCTGGCTTCCACAATCACCCGACCTCAACCCAATTGAGATTGTTTGGGATGAGTTGGGCACAGAGTGAAGGAAAAGCATCCAACAAGTGCTCAGAAATCCTTCAAGACTGTTGGGAAAGCATTCCAGGTGAATCTGGTTGAGAGAATGCCAAGAGTGTGTCATCAAGGTCAAGGGTGGCAACTTTGAAGAATCTAAATATAAAATATATTTTGATTTGTTTAACACTTTTTTGGTTACTACATGATTCCATATGTGTTATTTCATAGTTTTGATGTCTTCTATTATTCTACAATGTAGAAAATAGTAAAAATAAAGAAAAACCCTTGAATGAGTAGGTGTGTCCAAACTTTTGACTGGTACTTTATATACACTGCTCAAAAAATAAAAGGAACACTTAAACAACACAATGTAACTCCAAGTCAATCACACTTCTGTGAAATCAAACTGTCCACTTAGGAAGCAACACTGATTGACAATACATTTCACATGCTGTTGTGAAAATGGAATAGACAACAGGTGGAAATTATAGGCAATTAGCAAGACACCCCCAATAAAGGAGTGGTTCTGCAGGTGGTGACCACAGACCACTTCTCAGTTCCTATGCTTCCTGGCTGATGTTTTGGTCACCTTTGAATGCTGGCGGTGCTTTCACTCTAGTGGTAGCATGAGACGGAGTCTACAACCCACACAAGTGGCTCAGGTAGTGCAGCTCATCCAGGATGGCACATCAATGCAAGCTGTGGCAAGAAGGTTTGCTGTGTCTGTCAGCGTAGTGTCCAGAGCATGGAGGTGCTACCAGGAGACAGGCCAGTACATCAGGAGACGTGGAGGAGGCCGTAGGAGGGCAACAACCCAGCAGCAGGACCGCTACCTCCGCCTTTGTGCAAGGAGGAGCAGGAGGAGCACTGCCAGAGCCCTGCAAAATGACCTCCAGCAGGCCACAAATGTGCATGTGTCTGCTCAAACGGTCAGAAACAGACTCCATGAGGGTGGTATGAGGGCCCGATGTCCACAGGTGGGGGTTGTGCTTACAGCCCAACACCGTGCAGGACGTTTGGCATTTGCCAGAGAACACCAAGATTGGCAAATTCGCCACTGGCGCCCTGTGCCCTTCACAGATGAAAGCAGGTTCACACTGAGCACATGTGACAGTGTCTGGAGACGCCGTGGAGAACGTTCTGCTGCCTGCAACATCCTCCAGCATGACCGGTTTGGCGGTGGGTCAGTCATGGTGTGGGGTGGCATTTCTTTGGGGGGCCGCACAGCCCTCCATGTGCTCGCCAGAGGTAGCCTGACTGCCATTAGGTACCGAGATGAGATCCTCAGACCCCTTGTGAGACCATATGCTGGTGCGGTTGGCCCTGGGTTCCTCCTAATGCAAGACAATGCTAGACCTCATGTGACTGGAGTGTGTCAGCAGTTCGTGCAAGAGGAAGGCATTGATGCTATGGACTGGCCCGCCTGTTCCCCAGACCTGAATCCAATTGAGCACATCTGGGACATCATGTCTCGCTCCATCCACCAACGCCACGTTGCACCACAGACTGTCTAGGAGTTGGCGGATGCTTTAGTCCAGGTCTGGGAGGAGATCCCTCAGGAAACCATCCACCACCTCATCAGGAGCATGCCCAGGCGTTGTAGGGAGGTCATACAGGCATGTGGAGGCAACACACACTACTGAGCCTCATTTTGACTTGTTTTAAGGACATTACATCAAAGTTGGATCAGCCTGTAGTGTGGTTTTCCACTTTCATTTTGAGTGTGACTCCAAATCCAGACCTCCATGGCTTGATAAATTGGATTTCCATTGATTATTTTTGTGTGATTTTGTTGTCAGCACATTCAACTATGTAAAGAAAAAAGTATTTAATAAGATTATTTCATTCATTCAGATCTAGGATGTGTTATTTTAGTGTTCCCTTTATTTTTTTGAGCAGTGTATGTATTTATGTATGTATGTATGTATGTATGTATATATATATGGGGTACTCAGTTCGAGGTATCAATTAAATATTGAGAGTAAGAATAGAGGAACACACCAGCTGCAATTTTAAAATGTGGTTTGCTTTTCACTTGTTATATCAGTCAATAGCTAGGTTTCCATCCAATTGTCATGAGAATATTCAAAAACCTGCATAAAAATATATGCATTTTCCACCCGAGATGTGCTTCCAACAAACTGACTTGTTGCAGATAAAAGGCTGTGCATGATGACGAAAGTGCACAAAATACCTTTTGCGGTTAAGTAAAAATGTTTTTAAAACGTGTTACATTTTTACTTCTACTAATGGTTTTCTCACAAAAAATAGTGCGTTATATAGAGTGTTACGTATAGCCTACATGATGACATTTTGATTTGTCAAATGGCAAACAAGCTTTGATTAGCATGTCACCAGAATAAGGCCTTCAATATTTATTGGAAAGGAGCATCAAACTCATCACCTTGCACTTTTAACATCCTGTGAAGTTCATCATGCATGTACTTAGTCTGTAGCCTAATAAACTGCATGCTTTTCTGATGAGTTGTAGTGGGAAGATCACACAACATGTCATCGTGTGACTCCAAGTTTACTTTGAAATGATGGTTATTATATCAATATTTGCGCATAAAATTGTTTCCACTGGCATTTCTCGCATAATTCATTTTACTGACACAAAAAGATCCTACCTTGTCTAGTGTATTTTGTTTTGTCAACATTTCGAAAGTTAACCAAAAATGTTTCTGTTTCCATTAGGTCTGTCATTAAACATTTTTATCCGACATGCACTTCACTTGCATGAAAAGGTTGGATGGTCTCCTGAGTGGCGCAGCTGTCTAAGGCACTGCTTTGCAGTGCTAGAGGCGTCACTCCAGATCCGGGTTAGATCCTGGTCTGTGTCGCATCCGGCCACGACCGAGGCAACGCACAATTGTCCCAGCGTCGTTCGTGTTAGGGGACAGTTTGGCCGGCTGGGATGTCCTTGTCTCATCGCGCTCTAGAGACTCCTTGTAGCGGCCGGGCACATGCACGCTGAATTTAGTCGCCAGCTGTATGGTGTTTCCTCCTGCACATTGGTGTGGCTGGCTTCCGGGTTAAGCGGACAGTGTGTCAATAAGCAGTGCGGCTTGGCGGGGTTGTGTTTCGGGGGACACATGGCTCTCGACCTTAGCCTCTCCCGAGCCCGTACGGGAGTTGCAGTGATGGGACAAGACTGTAACTACCAATTGGATATTACTAAATTGGGGAGAATTAGGGAGAAAAAGTACAACAAAAAATTATAAACAAATAACAAAAGAAAAGGTTGGCTGGAAACTTGATTAGTGAAATTTACTCAATTAGCCATGTCAGCTAACAATTTTTAGATTGGTAGTTATTCTAGCCAGCTATCTAAACTTATACCAACCGGGCACACAGGGCACGTGCCCAGGGGCCCCCCATTGATTTGTTAGTCATTCTCACTCAGATACAATACCAACATGGCATAAGATATTACAAAATGTGTTGAAATGCAGGAAATTAGCTTTAAAACAGAAAAAAAAATATCCACACCATGGTGGAGAAAAATGTACTTTACTTTAAAACCAAAATGTTTCTTTAACCAAAAGAACAAGAGAGCTGAACCTTTGGTTCTGACTCTCAGGGAAAAGCACCTCTACTCCCTGGCATTCAACATCATGAATGGGAATGCTTTGGAGCAAAACGTTTCGAAAGTGCTTATTTTTCTTCAGACCCTTTCTGCAGCTTTAATTGGTAGGGCTGCTGTGATTTTCAAATGATGGACTGTGCATGTAAAAATACATGAATGAAACAACCCAGCAATCACACAGAAAAAGAGAAGTCAAAATAACAAAGTGTTGGGTTAAATCAAGCAACCCAACATGTTGGGTCATTCAAGTAACCCAACAGTGCTGGGTATGTACTATAGTGACCCAGTGCTGGTTTACAGAACTGACCCAAATTGGGTCATCATTGACCCAGCATTTTTTTGAGTATAGAATGACAATGCCCCCATCCACAGGGCACCAGTGGTCACTGAATGGTTTGATGGTCATGAAAATGATGTAAACATATCTCAACCCAATTGAACACTTATGGGAGATTCAAAACACCAAAGTATGTAATAACTTATGGAAGAATGGTGTCACATTCCTCCGATAGATTCTTCAAGCGCCTGGAACTCTATGACAAGGTGCATTGAAGCTGTTCTGGCTTGTGGAGGCCCAATGCCCTATTAACACACTTTATGTTGGTGTTTCCTTTATTTTGGCAGTTATCTGTATCTCGGTAATAAGGTAGCTATGTATATAGCTACATGTCTAGATTGTATTGTATCTCTTGGGATACAATGGTCCTAATGTATGTATGTTGTGTGTGTGTGTGTGTGTGTGTGTGTGTGTGTGTGTGTGTGTGTGTGTGTGTGTGTTTGTGCATGCCTGCGTGCGTCCATACATGTGTACATATCAGCTTGTGTCTCAGAATCGAAAATGTTTAAAGCACAGGTGTCACTCATTCCACAGAGTGCCGAATGTTTTGTACTTGATTGATTGTACTCCTCCCTTGTACTTGATGAATTAAGGCTGCTAATTAGTAAGGAACTACCCACACCTGGTTGTCTAGGGCTTAATTGAAAGGAAACACCAAAAACCTGCTGACACGAGGCCCTCCATGGAATGAGTTTGACACCCATGGTTTAAAGGGCAACTCTCAACCCCAATTTCAGCCTTTCCCTAACCCTTTCAAATTTAACTGAAAAAATATTTCAGGTGAGAAGTTGTAGATGGGGGGAATTGCTCATAAATATTTATTTAGGAAGTGGGTAAACAAAAACGCAAACGAATAATGCAACAATTTCTAAGATTTTGAGGAAATCAGTCAATTAAAATAAACTCATTAGGCCCTACTCTATGGATTTCACTTGACTGGGAATACAGATACGCATATGCTGGTCACAAATACCTTAAAAGAAATGGACCTCACAATGGGCCTCAGGATCTCATCACGCTATTTCTGTGCAGTCAAATTGCCATCTGTTCACAACATTGACATCAGCAAACTGCTCGCCCACACGACGCCATACACGTGGTCTGCCATTTGCACGCTCCCTCAAAACTTGAAGCATTTGTTGTGTGTTGTATGACAAAACTGCACATATTAGAGTGGCCTTTTATTGTTCCCAACATAAGGTGCACCTGAGTAATGATCATGCTGTTTAATCAGCTTCTTGATATGTCACACCTGTCAAGTGGATGGATTATCTTGGCAAAGGAGAAATGCTCAGTAACAGGGAGGTAAACAAATGTGTGCACAACAATTTAGAGAAATATACTTTTTGTGCATATGGAACATTTCTGGTATCTTTCATTTCAGCTCATGAAACATGGGGCCAACACTTTACATGTTGCATTTAGATTTTTGTTCACTGTAGTTGTACCTGATCCCAACACTTTCTCAATAAAGCATGCTTACCAGAAGTCCACTGGTACACTCTGATAATACAATTATCTGCATCAATACCGAATACGGCTCTGGACCGTTAACTCGCTGTAATAAGGCACCAAGTGCCTGACATCTATTGCCTCTTGTGGGGTAAATTTGAAATCCCCCATGGGGCGCCCAAAAAATCTTTGAAATGTGGACTCACATTTATTGGGCAATCATCACTTTGAAATGAAGATTAGGGGCTCAATCCAATCCAACCTGCATTGCAGTACTTATGCAGTAGCACTTTTTCCAATGGGCAAATCAAATCAAATCAAATTTATTTATATAGCCCTTCTTACATCAGCTGATATCACAAAGTGCTGTACAGAAACCCAGCCTAAAACTCCAAACAGCAAGCACTGCAGGTGTAGAAGCACGGTGGCTAGGAAAAACTCCCTAGAAAGGCCAAAACCTAGAAAGAAACCTAGAGAGGAACCAGGCTATGAGGGGTGGCCAGTCCTCTTCTGGCTGTGCCGGGTGGAGATTATAACAGCACATGGCCTAGATGTCCAAATGTTCATAAATGACCAGCATTGTCAAATAATAATAATCATAGTAGTTGTCGAGGGTGCAACAAGTCAGTAACACAAGAGTAAGTGTCAGTTGGCTTTTTCATAGCCGATCTTTGAGAGTATCTCTACTGCTCCTGCTGTCTCTAGAGAGTTGAAAACAGCAGGTCTGGGACAGGTAGGACGTCCGGTGAACAGGTCAGGGTTCCATAGCTGCAGGCAGAACAGTTGGAACTGGAGCAGCAGCACGGCCAGGTGAACTGGGGACAGCAAGGAGTCATCAAGCCAGGTAGACCTGAGGCATGGTCCTAGGGCTCAGGTCCTCCGAGAGAGAGAAAGAAAGAGAGAGAATTAGAGAGAGCATATTTAAATTCACACAGGACACCGGAAAAGACAAGAGAAATACTCCAGATGTGACAGACTAACCCTAGCCCCCCGACACATAAACTACTGCAGCATAAATACTGGAGGCTGAGACAGGAGGGGTCAGGAGACACTGTGGCCCCATCCGATGAAACCCCCGGACAGGGCCAAACAGGTAGGATATAACCCCACCCACTTTGCCAAAGCACAGCCTCCATACCACTGGAGGGATATCTCCAACCACCAACATACCATCCCGGGACAAGGCCGAGTATAGCCCACAATGAACTAAATTAACTAAAATTAACTAAAGATTGATCTTGGGTACTATATAAAAATCTACAACTACTACCAGGACAACCTCTCTCACAGGCACGCTTTCACTTTTCAGAATTAGAAGTGTGTGGCCACGGCATGAATGTTGTAAATAAAGGATTTGAAGAAAAATGGTATCTGACCAATGTGGATTTAGAACTCACCACCATTGAACTATAAGCCAACTGTCTTTGGAACTGTCAAATCAATCACAGCAGGTGAGAAAAAATATAACAAGTTCACATGACAGCCATTGCCATCTATTTCTTGTAGCTACGAATATAATCCTATAATCCTCATAGCCTACATGTTTTTTCTTCTTCTGCCAAATAAGGCGCACTGTCACCTGCTTTTATAGTAAGCCTTGAAGTGGTACCACCCAGCACATCCAGAAAAAGGAGTGTATTTCATACCGAAAAACTCCCTTTGTGATGACATAGATGCACCAACTGTCAAAATGAAGACCAGAATTTACGTTTCACTATAACTAAGCCTAAAACATCTGGTTTTCAATTAAACATATATTTTTTTCATGAAGTTACTCTTTAAGTGCTTTCAGCGGGGAGTGCTAAAGAAAAATCATCTCAACCATTTATTTTTAATGGACCAAGGTGTATATTTGGAACTCTCAAATATGTACTTAGCCTCATGTTCTACAGAGGAAATGGGAAAAATGACCCGCAATTTAAAAAAGGAAGCTTAACGGTATTGACAATATATTTGAGATCTTTAGTAGCTGGGTTGTATGGGTTTCTGTCAAAAGTTAATTCCACCATGGGAATCTTTATGGTTGAGTAAAATCAGGTCTCCCACCATCCTCTCACTGAAGTCATATCTGATGCATTTATCTGTATTTATATTTCCGTCTGTTGGCCTGCTTGCATGCCTGCAAAAACACACACACACACACACACACACACACACACACACACACACACACACACACACACACACACACACACACACACCCACACACAAAGCTGTGTTTTCTTAAACCAGGCTGAAATTATGCGTTCATTTGACAGATATGAGGGAATATATGCACGTCGTATCTACACTACGGAGGTCCCTTGGTGTAACAGTGTAAAGGCCTTTAGACAAACAAATAGTCTCTAAGTCTGATGTGTTTTTATGCTTTTCTCTAAGGTTTTGCATGAAATAAATCCTGCATTTAGTAATGTGCACTGTGCAACACTTGTATGTTAATGTTATTGTGTATATACTTTGGGACTAATGATTCAAATGTAAGCCACTACAATAACTGGACATGCAAAAATTCTTAAATCTACACTTCTCGAACGGGATTAGATATCAGATTATTTTAAAATGTGTTAGTAAAAGTTTCCAAACTCCAACCATATTTATGTAAATGTTACAGCTCAGCCAAAATGGCTACAGTCGTCCCCTGTCATAAATAGAAGCTATTTACGACCACTCATTACAAAGCAGCCTTCATTTAGGCCATAAATATATATTTATACATATACAGTACACTCTCCGGTTTCCACTTTTATTAAAAATCCACAGAATTAATGTCCTGGAAAATACAGTCGCAATAAACGCGTTGGTGAGAGCTTGGTGACGGAGCAAAAATGGCCACTCTGCAAGAATTAGTACAATTAACCTCCAGTGCGAACATCCTGTTTTAACATCCTGTTTTAATTCATTACCACCTCCAACACCATAATGTGCATCTGTTCAGCAAATGTTCATTTAGGGGGAACAGAGCTGAGCACTTCAGGCAGACAGCTTAAACTCAAAATGGTGGAGAAAATGACAGATAGTCACTGCTATCTGGCCATACTAGACAATTCTGACCAAAAATGTGTTTTTAATCACCAATCTTTGCCCTAGCCCTTAATCTTATACCCTAAATTAAGATACAATCTGACTTGCTCATCAGGTCCTGATGATATTGCAACGATTATCCATTCCTGCATGACCATGTAGTAACCTCCCTGAAACCTCTGGTCAGTCAGACTATCGGACTATCAATGTTTTATAGGTGATACTGGATGGCAGGTTAGCTCAGGGATTGAGTGACTGCTGAGGCATATGAAATGACTCTCACCCTGACACATGACACGAGTCTCACTACTGGCAGTAACACACTGACTCAGTGTGCTCTAGCACTGACATCTCTTTCCCAGATAGTCAACATGCACATTGTCTTAGACATCCCACATACTTTGTATACCAACATGGGTGAGAACAGTGGCGCAAGAGTGAAGCCCAGAGTCATGGCAGACAGAGAGTCTATGTGGTATCACAAGACAATGGCTAGATTGATATTATCAGGAGAACAGTGACCCATGACATCTATGTCCTGGCATGATAGAGTGTCAAGTCATGGGTTGTGGTTGTGGCTGGTACCAAATAAAAGCATGCAGGGGGCATCACAATAATCGAAATTGGCCACCTCTTCTCATCTACCTACCCTCACCTGAGGAGAGAAGATAATTGAAAGAAGAGAGCAGAAAGCCATTTTAGACTATTGACATGATGAACCCACAATATCCTAACCGGGATGAAACAGGGACTTTCCTGTTGGTGTCATATCCCTGAGGAGAACAAGCCACTGTTCCTGTTGATGTTAGGATGTCAGAGTCAGCCCCATCTGTTAGTCCTATCATACACAGACAGACATATCCTCTAGCCTAGGAGAAATATCCTGAGCAGACTGTCAACTCACTGACCGCACCTTTATCCTCTCCCTGAAGTCCCCCAAGTCTACCTCACATCTCATCACATAGGCTATACTATCAATCCAGATCATACATTGGGAGCGCCCTGAAGTCGAGCTGTGTCCATGTCTCAAAGCAGTTATTCCGCATTTCCATTCAATCGCCGTACTATTGATTCCCTGAAAGATTTAAAAATACACACCAGATAATTCTAGCACAATTGTTCAAAATACATACCTCAAATTTGCTAAAGTACTCAATAGGCAAAGGATTTGTTGAAAGGTTAACTCATAGCTAGCTGTACCTGTTTTGTCCTCCAACCTTGAATTCAAGTATTAATTTATTTAATCTAGCCTATTAAAATGTACTTCTTATTTTTGGCTGCATTACCTGACTGACCGGAAATGACTGTATTCCCACAAAATTCTCCCAATTACAGCGAGAAATCACTAGATCACAGTCAAAACAGGTAGCAAATTTGAATCTGTGTATTAGCATATATATATATATATATATATTCATTCAAGGAGAACAAGATGTACAGCTAGTTTCGCAGTTCAGCTTAAACCTATCATTTGTTAACTGACTTTTTTGGACTTTGGACTTTGGTTCCATAACTCCAGGCCATCTCAGCTAAAGTATTTGAAGGGATAAAAAGTTATATTTGAACTCGTCTCCCACTATCCTCTCATTGAAGTGATATATATGATGTAGAGTGCTTTCGGAAAGTATTCAGGGGTGGCAGGTAGCCTAGTGGTTAGAGAGTTGGATTAGTAACCGAAAGGTTGCAAGATCAAATCCCCGAGTGTCATGCCCTGACCTGAGAGAGCTGTTTTTCTCTGTTTAGTTAGGTCAGGGTGTAATATGGGGTGGGCATTCTATGTATTTTGCTTCTATGTTTTGGCCAGGTATGGTTTCCAATCAGAGGCAGCTGTCTATCGTTGTCTCTGATTGGGAACCATACTTAGGCAGCCCTTTTTCCCTCCTTGAGTTGTGGGATCTTGTTTTTGTGCAGCTGCCTTTGAGCAGCCCCAGAACATCATGTTTCTTTCTGTTTATCCTGTTCATTGTTTTGTTTCGGTTTCACTTCAAAATAAAGGATGTGGAATTACCGGCACGCTGCGCTTTGGCTTATTTATGACAGGGAGTTTGAGGACAGTGATCGTGACACCGAGCTGACAAGGTCTGCTGTTCTGCCACTGAACAAGGCAGTTAACCCACTGTTCCAAGGCCGTCATTGAAAATAAGAATTTGTTCGTAACTGACTTTCCTAGTTAAATAAAGATCAAATAAAAGACCCTTCCACTTTTTCCACATTTTTGCTAAAATATTACAAATAATATACAGAAACACTTTATATACATAAGTATTCAGACCCTTTGCTATGAGACTCAAAATTGAGCTCAGGTGCATCCTGTTTCCATTGATCAACCTTGAGATGTTTCTATAACTTGATTACCTGTGGTAAATTCAATTGATTTGACATGATTTGGAAAGAAAGGCACACACCTGTCTATATAATGTCCCACAGTTGACAGTGCATGTCAGAGCAAAAACCAAGCCATGAGGTCGAAGGAATTGTCCATAGAGCTCAGAGACAGGATTGTTTTGAGGCTCAGATCTGGGGAAGGGTACCAAAACATTTTTGCAACATTGAAGGTTCCCAAGAACACAGTGGCTTCCATCATTCTTAAATGGAAGATGATTGGAACCACCCAGTCTTCCTGGTCAATCGGGGGAGAAGGGCCTTGGTCAGGGAGGTGACCAAGAACCCGATGGTCACTCTGACAGAGCTCCAGAGTTCCTCTGTGGAGATGGGAGAACCTTCCAGAAGGACAACCATCTCTTCAGCACTCCACCAATCAGGCCTTTATGGTAGAGTGGCCAGATGGAAACCACTCCTCAGTAAATGACACATGACAGCCCACTTGGAGTTTGCCAAAAGGCACCTAAAGGACTCTCAGACCATGAGAAAAAAATGTTTCTGATGGAACCAAGATTTAACTATTTGACCTGAATGCCAAGCATCACGTCTGGAGGAAACCTGGCACCATCCCTACCTTTAAGCATGGTTGTGGCTGCATCATGCTGTAGGGTTGTTTTTCAGCGGCAGGGACTGGGAGACTAGTCAGGTTTTGGGGGGGGGCGTTATAACTTTGCAAAAATTCTAAAAACCTGAGGGGAAAAAACGATTTAATCCATTTTAAAATAAGGCTGTGATGTAAGGCTGAATACTACTCTAGGCCTGCTTGCTTGCGACCACACACACACACACACACACACACACACACACACACCTGCCAGTGAAACAATATATTCATGCTTGGGGATTTGAAACCCCCTCCAGTAGTTACTTGTAGTTACGTACCTGGCCTAAGCTGTATATTCTGTGACAGAAGAAAGCTGCAATATCTGAAAGTGCTCCTGGGTGGGTGATGAAAAACAAGGTTACCTAAGCTGTAAATAAGCAGCAGAGAGAAAAACTCATGCTGTAATGTAAACGTCAGTTCTAAATTCACACTCTAAAACTTTAGGAAATATTAAATAAACCCAATATATTGCAGGGCCATTTCCACGGGCATGAAAAAGAGAATCGGTGGTCCTAAATCACACTGTTGTTGATGATTATCCCTGGGCCACTTTAATTAACATGGCCTGGTTTAAGGCAGGGCATGTATGTGTGTATATGTGTATACTGTATGTGTATGTGTATGTGTGTGTGTGTGGGGGGGGGGGGGGGGACATAAAATCACTATAGAGAAGAAATAGAAGTCCGAACAGCCTGGCTGGCAGGTGGGGTGGGGATGTGTTTGTTCCCAATGAGTCGGTCGGTGGCCTTGCTGTTCTGTTTGTTCAGAGGAAATGAGACTCAGTACTCAGACGGGGGGCCAGCCAGTTAAGTCCTCAGGGGACCCCATATCGCCAGATCCTGGGGGATGAGGTGGGGCAGTGTATGTGTTTGTGGGTGCGTGTGCGTGCGTGTGTGTGTGTGGCGGTGGGAGGGCTAGTTGACTCCTGGTGTTGACACTGGCCCGGTGACAGTCTAAACACTCTCCTGCTGGGGTGGAGTCCCACCGTGGGTCCCTCCACTGAGATGAATATTAATAATTCTAGGCGATCTTAATCTCTTCAGGCTGCAAGGAGGAGCTGCAGCCTGTTACCCCGGGATGAGCTGGAATTGCTTTCACATGAAAGGCCACAGAGAGAGAGACAGGCAGAGAGACGGAAAGGTAGCCAGGCCGGCAGACAGACAGACGGACAGATTCCTCAGTGCTAAAAGTCAGCCCTGGAGGATTCTGAGTCAGGGGCCATTGTATAAGAAACATATTACTCTGAGAACACAGACAGACAGAACAGAGGCTTTGGCTATGAGGCTGTTTCTCTTGGACCCCGCTGCAACAGAGGGAATGGTTTATTCTCCGCGTTTGAAGTGTTCTTGCCAGCTAGGCGTCAACAATAAAATCTTGTTTTGATGACAGCCTAAAGCGGCCATGCAATGCGTGGATCTACGGGGTCCACCCATTGGGTCTCTGGCTTTGCTGCTTTATTTCTTCTATTGAACTCCCATAGCAGTTAGGGATGTGCAAATGTGGAGGTAAACAGGGCTGCTGTGTACAAATGGATATGTGTGTTTCCTACTGTGCGTGTGCATGTGTGTGTGTGTGTGCTTCTACCACAGGGGAAATGGAGGGTAAAAGGTTAGGTTGAACTGATGCTCCCTAGGCTGTCACCCTCCTGTCCCTGCAGGGTGGTTTGATGGGTAATCTTTAACACACAGCTACTCTCTCTCTCTCTCTTTTACTGTTTGTCTCTCTCTCTCCCTCCCTCTTTCTATCTATATGTGTCTGTCTCTCCCTCTCTCTACACACCTCTATCCCTCACTCTCTGTATTTCTCTCTATCTATAGGTAGAATTAGGAGACATGTTTGAAAGGGAAGATATACAGTAAGATAATGATGAGCTTGTGTACTGTTTAGGTTGACAGAACAAGAGGTCAATTACTTGTGCTTACATTTACAGCTGGTCCTCACGTAGCCTCAAAGGAAAATTGTTGAACATTTAACCCTCGTCAGGATGTCAAAAACCGCCTCAGCTCCTATGGTCATTATACATGACAAGCTAAACCTGAACAAGTTTAAACGGCCAAGTCCGATTTTAACAAGGTACCTACAGTATGTGCAGTATTCTGAGTATAACTGCTAAGTGACTGTGGTAGTGCTACGCTCGTTATACAACAGAACATCACAGCCGTGTTTTCAAGTAAGTCTATTCAGGTCGAGGCTGAGGCAAGACAGTAAAAAGTAATTTTAGTGAACTATTGTTTTTAAATCACGATTTATCACATAGTGTGAAAGCCTTCAAAATACACTGAAATCATCCAAAATACTGTATATAATCTATACAGCTAAAAACAACAATGCGATGGTAAAATAAATTGACATTGAGGAAAGAAAAAAGTCTGTTTTATTAATTTACCAGATTTTGCTAACTGTTACTTTGGACAAAATCCAGATGCCATTATTCTTGTAAATTACAGCTCAATTTGAGCAAATTCAGAATTTGCAATGATCGTTTCAGCCCTAGTTTCAAAATGTTTGGCTATTCAGAGAAGATATTCCAATGTCAACAAATCCAAACTATCTACTAGAAAATTTAAATTTAAATTCTAGGCCACCATTCGAAAATACATTTCATGGAGCCTTTAGATACATCAATAATTCACTCTGATAAACACACATGCAGGTGTATTGTGTATCTCTATGGTAACAACGCTGATTGTTTGTTATTACACTTGCAATGCTATTTGGTATCCGTGGGCAGATACAAAACTTAACATTCAGTTTATATCTCTCTGAGTATCACAGCGTCTCCATTTCCCTAGTTTGTTTAATTAAACCCCCTGAATACCTGCAATATATATTTTGAGTTTCGCAATTCGCACCTTAACCTTCGCAGCTAGTGGATTTGTACTAAATATTAATCCTAAATATTAATGTTAATCGTCAGCCCAGACTATTCCCTGGAATTTATCTAAACCCTCTCCAGAAGGACAGGGCCCAACAGGGCTAACGGCAACCAGGAGAGGTGTCACACTTCTGGATCACCAGCACACCACAACCCAGCTAAACACAAATGCTCCCATAACTTTATAGGACATTCCCTTAAGAGTCTCATTAGGTCATTACCTAACGTTTTCATAAGAATGTTCCAGTTATGTGCATGGACTGTTTCCACGAGACCATTCCCAAAATAGATCCCAACAGTATTTACCAAGAACGTTGTTACCATGTTCTCAGAGTATTCAATATTAATGTTTTAGACACCTTTCATGGGAACGTTGCAAGAACATTCATGTGTCCAATTATCTGAGTGTTAGGAGAATATTTCATCAACATGGCACCAAACATACATTGAACATGCCATGTTCTCAGAACATAAGATATTAATGATCTAGACACGTTTCATGGCAACATTGCAAGACCATTCGTGTCCAGTTTTTTGTGGGTAAGGAGAATATTCCATCAACGTCACTCCAAACATACACATGACATAATTTCCGTGTACTTAGAATATAAAATATTAATGTTCTCAAAACGTTTCATGCAAACATCTCAAGAACATTCATGTCTCCAGTTTTCTGTGGGTTAGGAGAATGTTGTATTAATGTCAAATACACCCAGAACATGGTTGCCATGTTCTTAGAAAATAAGATACAGTATATGGTATTGGGATTACTCCGAATATCACACATGTACATTTCCTATACGGGATTCGGACTCATTCAACATCCTGAGATATGTGACATCCCATTTTTTCTCTTCATGTTGACAAATACTGACTGTAAACATCACATCGTGTTTCCTCAGCACAATCTATATACTAACATACATTGATTCCAGATATGCTTCTCTTGACTGAGATCCATATCAGGATCTTGATATATCAGAACAATTTCTGATGCTTATTAGAGTTTTTGTCACGACTCCTGTCGAGGGTGACTCTTCTCCCTGTTCGGGTGGCGCTCGGCGGTCGTCGTCACCGGCCTACTAGCTGCCACCGATCCCTTTTTCCTTTTCTGTTGGTTATGCCTTTATTTGTTGCACCTGTTTTGAATTTAGTTATTAGATGAGTATTTTAAGCCCGTCTCCCCACCTGTTCTGTGTGCGGGCTTGTTTCGTTCATTTTACACTGTGTGTTGTGTAGTGGATCATGTTTTGTTTGGGACTTTGTATTTTGGATACGCCCTGTTGTGTTGGGCGAATACTCTTTTGGTGGTGCGTAATAAAACCACTGTAGTAAACGCTTCTGTTTCCTGCGCCTGACTCCACACCCACGACGTCCCAGCGTTACAGAAGCCCGCACCTTTTAAGCATGGAGTCAGCAGGAGCAGCCGCCACCCCTCTACCATCGATGGAGGAACAGGTCCTCCATCACACCACCGTACTCCATCGGATTTGGTCAGCTATGGACCAGATGATGGAGAGGATGGACCGATGGGAGAGGAGTGGTCTCCTCTCTTCACCTCCGGCTCACCCGATGAGTCCACCTACTCGCTCCCTTCTCCATCTGGATCTGGCGCACTTCGTCTTGCGCCCCCGAGGGAGTACGATGGAGCAGCGACAGGGTGCCAGGGGTTTCTGTTACAGATTGATTTATACCTGGCTACCGTGAGACCGACTCCCTCGGGGGAGGAGAGTGTGAGCCTCCTCATCTCCTGCCTGATGGGCCGAGCGTTGGAATGGGCCAACGCTGTATGGAATGGCCCAGACTCAGCGGAATGGCCCAGACTCAGTGAGGGTGAGCGGCTGTTTCATCTCATGCAGGAGACGAGGAGCGCGCAAGACTTTGTGCTGGAATTCCGGACCTTGGCTGCTGGGGCCGGGTGGAACGACAGAGCCCTAATGGATCATTACCGGTGCAGCCTCCGGGAGGACGTCCGCAGGGGGCTAGCGTGTCGGGACACTACACTCTCCCTAGATGAACTGATCGACATGTCCATCCGACTGGACAATCTGCTGGCTGCCCACGGGCATTCAGAAAGGGTCCTGTCAGTTCCACCTCCTAGCCATCCCGCGCCCATTCCCATGGAGCTAGGAGGGGCCGCGTCAAAGGGAACCGGAGGAGGGCGCTCCTCCTGCACCAATTGTGGTCGCCGAGGACACACGGCCGACCGGTGCTGGGGGGGTCCCTCTGGGAGTCGAGAGGGCAGGCAGAACACTCCTCATTCACTCCAGGTGAGTCAGCATCAAACTCACCCAGAACCCTCTGTTGGTCACATGTTTGTTTTTAACTTTTTTTTCTTGATTTTTCTGCCTGTTCCCAGCATAAGGCGCTAGTCGATTCAGGCGCAGCTGGGAGCTTTATGGATCGCGGACTCGCCCTCAAGCTGGGAGTTCCAATGGTGCCGTTAGATTCCCCCTTCCCCGTGCACTCCTTAGATAGCTGGCCATTAGGGTCAGGGCTGGTCAGGGAGACCAAGGTGCCACTGGACATGGTAACGCAGGGGAATCATAAGGAGCGAATTAGTTTCTTCCTTATCGATTCACCTGCGTTTCCAGTGGTGCTGGTGGTGCCTTGGCTGGCCAGTCACAATCCCAAGATTTTGTGGAAACAGGGGGTTCTCCAGGGGTGGTCAGAGGAGTGTTCAGTTAGGTGTCTGGGAGTTTCCATCGGTGCCACGTCGGTAGAGAGTCCAGACCAGGTTTCCACTGTGCGCATTCCCCCTGAGTATGCCGATTTGGCTCTCGCCTTCTGTAAGAAGAAGGCGACTAAATTACCACCTCATCAACAGGGGGATTGTGTGATAAACCTGCAAGTAAACGCTGTGCTTCCCAAGAGTCACGTGTACCCATTGTCCCAGGAGGAGACGTTGGCTATGGAGACATATGTCACGGAATCTCTGGGACAGGGGTACATTCGGCCCTCCATTTCACCCGTCTCCTCGAGTTTCTTTTTCGTGAAGAAAAAGGGGGGAGGTCTGCGTCCGTGCATTGATTATAGAGGTCTCAATTTCATTACAGTGGAGTTCAGTTACCCACTACCTCTCATCGCTACGGCGGTGGAATCATTTCACAGAGCGCGTTTTTTCACGAAACTGGATCTCAGGAGCACGTATAATCTGGTGCGTATTCGGGAGGGAGACGAGTGGAAAACCACGTTTAGTACCACATTGGGCCACTATGAGTACCTCGTCATGCCGTATGGGTTGAAGAATGCTCCAGCTGTCTTTCAATCCTTTGTGGATGAGATTCTCAGGGACCTGCATGGGCAGGGCGTGATAGTGTATATCGATAATATCCTGATTTACTCCGCCACCCGCGCCGAGCATGTGTCCCTGGTGCGCAGGGTGCTTGGGAGACTGCTGGAGCATGACCTATACGTCAAGGCTGAGAAGTGTGAGTTCTCCAAACGTGCCGTCTCCTTCCTGGGTTATCGCATTTCCACCTCGGGGATGGTGATGGAGTGTGACCGCGTTAAGGCCGTGCGTAATTGGCCGACTCCAACCACGGTGAAGGAAGTGCAGCGGTTTTTGGGATTTGCTAATACCGGAGGTTTATCCGGGGTTTTGGCCAAGTAGCGGCTCCCATTACCTCACTGCTGAAGGGGGGGCCGGTGCGTTTACGGTGGTCGACAGAGGTGGACAGAGCTTTCAACCAGTTGAAGGCACTGTTCACTGATGCGCCTGTGTTGGCGCACCCGGACCCCTCCTTACCATTCATAGTGGAGGTGGACGCGTCCGAGGCTGGGGTGGGTGCCGTGCTATCACAGCGCTCGGGTACGCCACTGAAACTCCACCCCTGTGCTTTCTTTTCTAGGAAGCTCAGACCGGCGGAGCACAACTATGAGGTGGGGGACCGGGAGCTGTTGGCTGTGGTCAAGGCTGTGACCATGTGGAGACACTGGCTTGAGGGGGCTAGACACCCTTTTCTCATCAGGACTGACCACTGGAACCTGAAGTATATCCGGGCAGCCAGGAGACTGAACCCGCGTCAGGCACGGTGGGCCATGTTCTTCACCCGATTTCAGTTCACTATTTCGTATAGACCAGGTTCCATGAACATCAAGGCCAACGTGCTGTCCCTTCTCTATGACACTGAGGATCGGCCCATCAATCCTACTCCCATCCTTCCAACCTTTACGCTGGTAGCACCGGTGGTATGGGAGGTGGACGCGGACATTAAGCGGGCGCTACTGGTAGAGCCTGCGCCTTCTAACTGTCCTACAGGCCGTAAGTACGTTCCGCTTGATGTTCGTGATCAATTGATTCGATGGGCTCATACACTACCCTCGTTGGGTCATCCTGGGGTGGCGAGGACAGTGCGAGGCCTTAGGGGAAGTACTGGTGGCCCACCTTGGCTAAGGACGTGAGGTTTTATGTCTCTTACTGTTCGGTATGCGCCCAGAGTAAGGCTCCTAGGCACCTTCCTAGAGGGAAGTTACAACCCCTCCCCGTTCCACAAAGGCCGTGGTCTCACCTGTCGGTGGACTTCCTTACCGATCTTCCCCCGTCTCAGGGGAATACCACGGTTCTGGTGGCGGTGGATCGGTTCTTTAAGTCCTGCCGTCTCATCCCATTGCCCGGTCTCTCTACGGCCCTACAGACTGCGGAAGCTCGATTCACCCATGTCTTCCGGCACTACGGGGTGACGGAGGATATCTTTTATGATCGAGGTCCCCAGTTCACGTCCCGTTTATGGAGCGCCTGGGGGTCTCAGTCAGCTTGACCTCCGGTTATCACCCTGAGAGCAATGGGCAGGTGGAGAGAGTGAACCAGGAGGTGGGTAGGTTTCTGCAGTTGTACTGCCAGGACCGGCCAGGGGAGTGGTCCAGGTACATACAATGGGCCGAACTGGCACAAAACTCACTCCGCCACTCATCCACTAACATGTCGCCATTTCAGTGTGTGTTGGGCTACCAGCCGGTCCTGGCACCATGGCATCAGAGTCATCACAAATGAGTGCGTAAGCGGTGCGTGGTCACAGTGACAACTGGAGAAACAAAGCGGTCAAAAGCTGTTCAGAAAAAAACTCAAAAAAGTTTGCGAAAGTGAGAAGCTAATTTGAGATATTTTATTTATCTTAGTATCTATATAGAATCAAGAATGTTAGCTAAATTGGCCAACAGACAGTAGGGCTAGCTAGCTAGGTTTGATAAGGGGATAAAATCTACGTGGTAGCCTAACCAATAAAATGTATTACTGGTTAATATAAGATAGCTAGCTAATTAACTTACAATTGCAAGTTAACTAACTAGCAACTTGGCTAGCTAGCTAGCTTATTCCAGTTCGTTTTCTCATCATGAATGAAGCAGGTAGAGTAGCTACCTTGTGGTATGCTTATGTCAAATGTCAATATCGACACAATTTTGATTCACGATTTATGCAGTGACAGTTTGTAGTGGAGCACAAACCAACAGTACCACCAAGTTCGTTCTGAACTGCAAGGCTCCATCGCTGACAACACAATCTGCACCAATCGCATCTATCGTCCATAGCAAGCAGGGGCATTCAAATCAAATGAAATATTATTGGTCACATACACATGGTTAGCAGAAGTTATTGCGAGTGTAGCAAAAAGCTTACGCTTCTAGTTCCGACAGTGCAGCAATATCTAACAATATCTAACAATTCCACAACAAATACCTAATACACACAAATCTAAGTAAAGAAATGGAATAGGAATATATTAATGTATGGATGAGCAATGGCAGAGCGGCATAGGCTAAGATGCAATAGATAGTATAGAATACAGTATATACATATGAGATGAGTAATACGAGATATGTAAACATTATTACAGTGGCATCATTAAAGTGACTAGGGTTCAATTTATTAAAGTGGCCAATGATTTCAAGTCTGTATGTAGGCAGCTGCCTCTCTGTGCTTGTGATGGCCGTTTAACAGTTTAATGGCCTTGAGATAGAAGCTGTTTTTCAGTCTCTCGGTCCCAGCTTTTATGCACTTGTACTGACCTAGCCTTCTGGATGGTAGTGGGGTGAACAGGCAGTGGCTCGGGTGGTTGTTGTCCTTCATTATCTTTTTTTGCATTCCTGTGACATCGGGTGCTGTAGGTGTCCTGGAGGGCATGTAGTTTGCCACCGGTTATGCGTTGTGCAGACCACACCACCCTCTGGAGAGCCCTGCGGTTGTGGGCGGTGCAGTTGCCGTATCAGGTGGTGTTACAGCCCAACAGGATGCTCTCAATTGTGCATCTGTAAAGGTTTGTGAGGGTTTTAGGTGACAAGCCAAATTTCTTCAGCCTCCTGTGGTTGAAGAGGCGCTGTTGTCTGTGTGGGTGGAACATTTCAGTTTGTCAGTGATGTGTACACAGAGAAACTTTCTACCTTCTCCACTGCTGTCCCATCGATGTGGATAGGGGGGTGCTCCCACTGCTGTTTCCTGAAGTCCATGATTATCTCCTTTGTTTTGTTGACGTTGAGGGAGAGGTTATTTTCCTGACACCACACTGTAGGCTGTCTCGTCGTTGTTGGCCATCAAGCCTACTACTGTTGTGTCGTCTGCAAACTTTTTTATTTGTATATATTTTTTATTGAATATTCGAAACATACAATTTACCTGCAGTGAAGCCGCTCAACAACTACATCATACCAGTCATCCAACAGATTCCCATTCAGAGTGACACACAGAAGCATCCAGGGTCAATGCCCTGCTCAAGGGCACGTTGACCGATCTACCACCAGGCCAAAAAATGTGAACCCGAACCCTCTAAGATTCCCCCACAGTTCCCCAATAGCTGTCCCTCAACCATTCGAGACCCCTCCCACAGTCCCCCCAAGAAGAAAAATAAAAAATACTATTAATTCCATTCCCCACCCCCAAGAACCCCCACTGCACCAACAACCAAGAGAATGAACTAAAGAGAAAAAAAGGAAAAGTAAGAAGAAAACAGCAACAACAATGCAAAAAAATAATAAAACAGAACAATACATTTAAAACAAAGGACAACAAGGACAACTAAAATCACAACAGCAATGCCAACTGTATATGTTTGTGTGCATGTCTGGCTCTATTACATGTATCTGTGTGTTCTTGTATGTGTTTTTTTTATTGAGAGTGTGTGTATATGCATGTGTTCAAACACCTGCACGGCATCAGCCTCAGGCAAACCGGCATTAGTTGTAAAAACACTGCCCCTCAGTGTCATTCAAATGTATTTTTTTAAACTTTTATCTTTGACCCTTATTCTATCTCCCACACAGCAACTCCATTCCCACTTGTCTCCAATTCCTCATCCCAACCCTCAGCTTCCCTCAGCCCATCCCATCTATTTCTGCTGGCCACCCACTTCGGGTTTCTACGCAACACGTATCTTTCAACTATGCTGTGACGTTCAACGTACAATTTCAATCTATCTAATCAAATAGAATCCACAGATTG
This sequence comes from Salmo trutta, assembly GCF_901001165.1. NCBI lineage: Eukaryota > Metazoa > Chordata > Actinopteri > Salmoniformes > Salmonidae > Salmo > Salmo trutta. Next base: position 8,264,688 of record NC_042991.1, read on the forward strand.
CGAGTTGAAAATAAATACTTTTACTAAGAGTATTAGTATATTAGTAATTGACTGAACCGGTCTATCCAGATTTCCTAACAGTACTATTTCTAGGGTAAATTTTAGATCATTGCTATGCATTTTCAGGCATTCCTGAACCTGAGACCAGAAACAGGCTACCTGAGGGCAATACCATAATACCATTGTCTATTGATTCTGTATTCTCACAACAAAATCTGCAGAGCTTCGATTGCTTTATGCCCCAAATATTCAACATTTTGTTGGTGGCAAGAATTCTATATAATAGTCTTGAATCTTGCGTTGTTTTATCTATCAACTCATACACCCTGTACCATGGAATCGATACATCAAAATCTCTTTCCAACTGTTTTGCAATCTGTGTGGCACGGCTGTCAACATCCTGGTCCTCAAATGAAACTGGTATACTTTCCTATTTATGCTATTTTTATTCCTCCGCCAGTTTTGATCCTTTATATTGGGCAGACAGACCAGTTCCCTACCTCCTCCCGCTGCCACCTGCCTCCTCCATTTTTGGGGTAATGCTGTAATCAATTGGTTGTACTTTTTGATTGAGCAGACCTTCCCGTACAATTCTGATAACTCCATGAGGGATATAACTCCACCATTCCAATTTACAATATCATTTAAGAACAAAATACCCTTTTCAAACATCTTTTCCATAAATACAGGTATTTTATCAACCAGCACACTTGAGTTCAGCCATAATATTTGTTGTGATATTTGTTCTATCTTTTCAGGGGGATGAAATTGAAATTGTAGCCAGCTCTGCAATGCTTGTTTGAAAAAGAGAGATACTTTCAAAAAAGTATCATATTCAATTAATAGAAAATGAGACATGGCAATCTGCACAAAGGCAGAAAGACCATTTTTAAACAATGGATGAGCTTTTCTTAGTAATCTACTGGAGAACCATTTAGGGTTCAAATAAAACTTTTGAATGAGTGAAGCTTTTAGAGAGAGGTTTAGTGCTTGTATATTTAATAATCTCAACCCACCCAATTCATATTCATTAAATAGATAGGAATGTTTTATTTTGTCTGGTTTAGCGTCCCAGATAAAGATAAATATTTTTTGCTCATATGATTTGAAAAACGAATCAGGCAGTGTCATATGTGAGTAAACTCAGATATGACTAAGGAGTTAATCAGGGCAATTTTTCCATAAATAGACAGGTATTTACCTCTCCATGGTTGCAGGATCTTGTATATGTTTTACAAGTTTTCTATTGAAATTCATTGTGGAGAGCTTATTTATATCTTTTGTAATATGAATACCAAGTAAATCTACTTCACCATCAGCCCATTTTATAGGTAAACAGCAAGGTAATGTAAAAGTACAATTTTTTAAAGATCCAATATGTATTATTTTACTGTTATCATAATTAGGTTTTAGTCCAGAGAGTACAGAAAAGTTATCTAGATCTTCAATGAGACATTGCAGGGATCTAGCTTGCGGACTTAACATAAAACTTGAGTCATCGGCATACATGGACACCATTGTTTTTAAGCCTTGGATTTCTAATCCTCTAATGTTGTCATTGGATCTAATTTTAATAGCTAGCATTTCGATGGCCATAACAAATAGATATGGTGACAGCGGACACCCTTGTTTAACTCCTCTTGACAATTCAAAACTCTCTGAGAAGTAGCCATTATTTACTATTTTACACCTGGGGTTGCTATACATTATGTTTACCCTTTTTATAAGAGAATTACCAAAATTAAAAAATCCAGGCATTTATAAATAAAATCCAGTCTTACTTTAACAAATGCCTTTTCAAAATCCGCTATAAATACAATTCCTGGCTTCATATATGTTTCATGATGAACAATACCTGGTAAAACCCTTTTAATTCTGAGTGCTATGCATTTGGCTAGTATTTTTGCATCACAACATTGAAGTGCAAGGGCCCTCCAGTTTTTTAGATAGACTGGGTCTCTATATTTGCCATCTGAGTCTTGTTTTAATAATAGAGAAATCAGACCTTCCTGCTGAGTACCTGGCAGACTACCATTTCGATAGGAGTAGTTAAAACAATCTAACAATGGAGCTTTTAGTATATCAAAAAATACTTGATACACCTCTACCGGTATGCCATCAAGCCCTGGGGTTTTTCCAGACTGAAAGGATTTAATAGCCTCAAAAAGTTATTCCTCTGTAATTTGGCCTTCGCATTGGTCTTTCTGTACGTTTCTTAATTTTCCAATTTTTATATTAATTGGAAAGAATATTTGTTTTATTCCCTTGCCTGTTTGCCTGTGAGCCAATGCAACAGACAATATATTATGTGTGTAGTAATTCTGAGTAGGTTGATGTGTATGATATCGGATGTGATTTAGTGAGAGTGTGTACGATGTCTGTAAAAGAGTAAGACTATAATGTGTGATGTCCAAATAAATAATAACTCTGCCAATTTGCATGGTTGTCTATGTGTGTAACATGTAGTGTGTTTAGCCCTAATATTCATGATGATAATTGTAATCCATATCGTATCACCATCATAGTTGCATCATTACAACCTTTAACATAATTGAAAAACCCATCCCAGCATTTCCATAGAAATTGACGTTTCACATCATCATGAAAGAGACCTTACATTACTCTAGAGACGGCTTCACTACAGTACAAATGTATTCCGTACAATATGTTATTATTCCCCAATGCCCCTATTCTGATATCTTCCCCTTGCTTGCTGTAAACATATATAAACTTAAAGACAAATACATAAAAAAGATAAACAAACAATAAACAAATGAAATTACAAAACAGTTCTTGACAATAGAGAAGAGAGAAAGAGAGAGTGAGAGAAGAGAGCGAGATCAGGTGTGTGTGTGTGTATGTATAAGTTCATATGTGTAAGCAAGCATGTAATTGAGTATGTGTGTGTTCATATCCACTTCATGATGTTCAGATATTTTTACAGTTCCCATACCTTCTTTTTTTTCGTAACCTGAAGTCCCTGTAGAATTTAGTAGAGCCACGGTGTTATGGAGCTGTCTCGGAATAGCTGTCCATCTAGGATAAAGGCACGCTTACCATTCTCCCTTTGTAGTCTTTGTGCTGGATGCAGTCTCTTATGACGTTCATTTATCTCCCTTTAAAATTGGTCATTGAGACCGAATTTGGTCCCTTTAAGCTCCCTTCCCCTGCTTTTGATCAGCTCCTTTTGTTGGTAGTGTTCAAATTTTGCGATGATCGGTCTGGAACCCTTGGTCTTGTCGCTCCGAGCGCCAAGTCTGTGTACTCGGTGGAAAACCACCTTGTTTGCAGTCTCTATAGGAAGTTTCAAGGCAGATTGCATGAATTCTCTGATCGCGCCCTCTGGATTATTGGATGTGTCCTCAGGAATCCCAGAAAAAAAAATATTTTCACGCATGCTACGACTTTGTATGTCTAGTAGCGACTCCTTCATCACCCTGTTTTCCCTGAGTATACAATCCTTGTTGGAATCATGGATTTTTACCTTGGCTGTGAGTGTCTTGTTTTCTCTTTGGAGCTTGAGAATTTCACTCTGGCTGAACTCCAAACTCCCCCTCAGCCCTGCTACCTCCTCACACAACTTTCCAGTGTTGCATGGATTCCAGCTAGAGCACTAGTCTCTACTTCAATGGTAAGTAAATTGTCCGTGTCTGTAGATTAATCTGTTTTTTTTTGTTTTTTTTGTCGGGTTAAAGTTATTTTGTGATGAAGATGGATCTTTCCATGATGGAGTATGTTGTTCCTCCTTAGCGTAAAGCTGTTGGTACTCGTCAATTGCCCTCAGGATCTCCTTAGTATCCAGATTGGCTCTTTACTGCAACCAGTTATTTCGAAAATATAATAATGAGTCTTTCCCATGACGACGACAGGTGTCTGTAATACAGCCAGCTAGCACTCACGGAATCTATGCAAAAAAAAGAAACAAACTTGCAGTCCCAGCCGTAAAGGCTAACCGCGTTGTGGAATCCTTAGCAGCAAAACTTTATTTCTTATTAAATCAATTTAATGAACATGTTTTAATATAAACAACAAACCAAGTGTAGACAGTACAATGTTCTGTTGTGCGCTCTGATGACGTATCTCATGATATATCTGATGAAGTGGTATATCTCATGATATATCTCAAATTGAAGTGTGTCTAAGGCGACAGGTAAGGTGGAGGTGATATGATCCTTCACTAGTCTCTCAAAGCACTTCATGATGACAGAGGTGAGTGCTAAGCGGCGACAGTCATTTAGTTCCATTACCTTTGCATTCTTGGGTACAGGAACAATGGTGGCCATCTTGAAACATTGGGGACAGCAGATGGGGATAGGGAGAGATTGAATATGTCCGTAAACACACCAGCCAGCTGGTCTGCGCATGCTCTGAGTACGCGGCTAGGGATACAGTCTGGGCCGGCAGCCTTGCGAGGGTAAACACGTTGAAATGTCCTACTCACGTCGGTGACGGAGAAGGAGAGCCCACAGTCCTTGGTAGCGGGCCGCATCGGTGGAACTGTATTATCATCAAAGCGGACAAAGAAGGTGTTTAGTTTGTCTGGAAGCAAGACTTCAGTGTCCGTGACGTGGCTGGTTTTCCTTTGTAGTCCGTAGACCCTGCCACATACGTCTCGTGTCTGAGCTGTTGAATTGTGACTCCACTTTGTCTCTGTACTGACATTTTGCTTGTTTGATTGCCTTGTAGAGGGAATAACTACACTGTTTGTATTCAACCATATTCCCAGTCACCTTTTCATGGTTAAATGCGGTGGTTCGCATTTTTAGTTTTGCGCGAATGCAGTCATCTATCCATGGTTTCTGGTTAGGGTAGCTTTTAATAGTCACTGTGGGTACAACATCTCCTATACACTTCCTTATAAACTCACTCACCGAATCAGTATATACGTTGATATTTCTTTCTGAGGCTACCCGGAACATAACCCAGTCCGTGTGATCAAAACAATCTTGAAGCATGTATTCAAATTGGTCAGACCAGCGTTGAATGGTCCTTAGCATGGGTACCTCCTTTTTGAGTTTCTGCCTATAGGAAGGGTGGAGGAAAATGGAATCGTGGTCAGATATGCCAAAATGAGAGCGGTGGATGGCCTTGTATGCATCACAGAAGTTAGAGTAACAATGGTCCTGTGTTTTTCCAGAGTGCTACAGTCGATATGCTGATAGAATTTATGTAGCCTTGTTTTCAAATTTGCTTTGTTAAAAATCCCCAGCGACAATAAATGCATCCTCAGGATACATGGTTTCCAGTTTGCATTGTTTCCTTGAGAGCCGTCATGGTATTGGCTTGAGGGGGGATACTCTTGGGAGGTAATACGGTCAGCATTTGACTGTGAGGAATTCTAGGTCAAAAGGACTTAAGTTCCTGTGTGTTGTTACAATTAAACCATGAGTCATTAATCATAAAACATACACCCCTGAACTTCTTCTTCCCGGAGAGATGTTTATTCCTGTCGGCGCGACGCACTTAGAATCCAGGTGGCTGTGCTGACTCAGACAGCATATTCCGAGAGAGCCATATTACCTTGAAACAGAGTATGCTACAATCCCTGATGTCTCTCTGGAAAGCAACCCTTGCCCTGATTTCGTCGCCCTTGTTATCTAGGGACTGGACATTAGCGAGTAATATACCATAATTTCCGGACTATAAGCCGCAACTTTTTTCCCACGCTTTGAACCTCGCGGCTTAAACAATGACGCGGCTAATATGTGGATTTTTCCCGCTTTCAAATTTTTTTCTACAAAAAAACACATTCTGTGGCGTGCTCAGTTTTTTGGCGGCATGAAGCTTTCATTAGACCAATGAAATTGCCGAACGGGTTAAGGTCAAACATCTTTTTTGTTTACTGTTTAGATTAAATCGAGCGCTCTCAAACTTCCCATCATTCTGATTACGGTAGTCATTTTGTCACCCTGATTCCTGGGGGTACAACAAAGTATTTGCAGCCACTCGACATCAGTGTAAATCGTGCATTTAAGGTGGCACTCCATGTTCAGCGGGGGGCTTGGATGACAAGTGAGGAGAAATCCTTCACTAAAACGGGCCACATGCGAAGAGCAACTTATGCTCAAGTCTGCCAGTGGGTCCTGACATCGTGGAGCATTGTCAAAAAATCCACTATCATCAACAGGTTTCGAAAGGTTGAAGAGGGCTCAGCGGGGGATTTGCCTCCGGATGAAAGTGACGAGAGCGACAATGAAAACGATCCAATATCGGATGAAGCAATTCTGAGGATATTCAACTCTGACACCGAAGGAGATGGTTTCAGTGCACAGGAGGAGGAAGATGGTGACCAATGACTTTCTTGGTAGGCTACTGTTTACTGCTAAATTGTTATTTTTTGTTACAAGCCGTGTTTCGTTAAAGCCTATTTATTTTTGTTACAAGCCGTATTTCGTTAAAGCCTATTTATTTTTGTTACAAGCCGTGCTTCGTTAAAGCCTATTTATTTTTGTTACAAGCCGTGTTTCGTTAAAGCCTGTGTAAAGTGAATTTGTTTCAATGTACCGGTAGGCACCTGCGGCTTATAGACATGTGCGGCTTATTTATGTTCAAAATAAAAAAATTAAAAAAATTCAGTGGGTGCGGCTTATATTCAGGTGCACTTAATAGTCCGGAAATTACGGTACTCAAAAACGGTGGGTGGTGTGCACGCCTCTGAAGTCTTAACAGAAGACCGCTCCATCTCCCTCTTCTCTGGGGTGTTGTTTTCAGTCGACCTCTGGGATCAGTTCAAATGCCCTGGGTGGTGTGGACAAAGGATCCACTTCAGGAAAGTCGTATTCCTGATCGCTGTGCTTGTAAATTGACGTCCCTCTGATATCCAATAGTTCTTCCAGGCTGAATTTAATAACGCTTAAGATTTTTAATACATAAAAAAACAAACCTGCAAAGTTTCCTAAGGAGTAGAAGGGAGGCATCCCTCTGTTGGCGCCATCTTATCCCAACTTTTATTTTCTGTTCAATAAATTAAACAAATGTTTCACAAAGATTGGCCTACGTTTGCGTCTTTACAGAACACGTGATTGGAGCTCTGGATTTTTTATGTTGCATTTTTTAAACAGAAAAAGCAGAGATGTGCTTTGAAAATAACAACTTTTATTAAATATGACAAATATGACAATGAATGTTCTTGCAACGTTCTCATGGAAAGTGTCACAATAATAATAATAATATCTTATATTCTGAGAACATGGTAACCACGTTATGGGTAAGTTCTGTTTGACATCAAGGGAATGTTCTCGCTAACCTATATAAAATGTTCCCCTATTTTATGGAAACAGGACACGCAAACATCAAGGGAACATTACGTGTAACATTATAAAAACCTTCTCTTTCCCCAGAATTGTTAGCTGGGACAGGACTAAATCTGTTCTGAACTGCGACTGAACCCGCCTGAATAGGGGAGAGAGAGGGGAAGAGAAAGTGGGAGGAAGGGAGAGGGTCATCATAACAGCAGGGAAAAGAGCCCCCGAGTTTGAGATGGACGGATACGTGCGCTTGGGCAAACATTTCCCGCTGTTTAGCCTACCTCCCCCGCTGTGTGTCTCTCTCTCCCAAGGGCAAACGCAGAACGAGCAAGCGCAGAGAGCACGCCGCCTGCTTGCCTGTTTCTGGATGTGACCTCTGTGGCCCTACGTAAGTGCTGAGAAATCCCACGGCCCTCAGAGTGCCCCGTGGCTTCCTAGACCCCATCATTACACCCCAGGGGCTTTCCATCACAACCACAGCCACAGCCAATAGATCTGTATTCCACACATTATTTATAACGAGGAAGATGACATTTCTGGGCAGACTATCGGTGTGTGGGGTGGAGTGAGTATGTGCGAACTGTTTGCAATGCTTGGTTGCATCCCTCCGTACTTCGCTAGATCCTTTTTTTTCTTTCAGGAAGAGAGGAAAGCGTACGTGAGGCAGGCAGCGAGTGTGCTGTGAGGCTGGCAGCGAGAGGCAATCCATCATAATGTTAGCATCTGTGCAGATTGCATGATCTTTAGATCATCTGGACAAGCTGTTGAAAATCACAGAGGGCGTGATGAGGCAGCCTGACTCGCTATAAATGAAAGTGTGGGAATGCTTTGGTGCAGATTCATCTTATCAACAGAACGGCCATATTGCACCAGATAACAAATTGATACTTATATATATATATATATATACACTGCTCAAAAAAATAAAGGGAACACTAAAATAACACTTCCTAGATCTTAATGAATGAAATAATCTTGTTAAATGCTTTTTTCTTTACATAGTTGAATGTGCTGACAACAAAATCACACAAAAATAATCAATGGAAATCCAATTTATCAACCCATGGAGGTCTGGATTTGGAGTCACACTCAAAACTAAAGTGGAAAACCACAATACAGGCTGATCCAACTTTGATGTAATGTCCTTAAAACAAGTCAAAATGAGGCTCAGTAGTGTGTGTGGCCTCCACGTGCCTGTATGACCTCCCTACAGCGCCTGGGCATGCTCCTGATGAGGTGGCGGATGGTCTCCTGAGGGATCTCCTCCCAGACCTGGACTAAAGCATCCGCCAACTGCTGGACAGTCTGTGGTGCAACGTGACGTTGGCGGATGGAACGAGACATGATGTCCCAGATGTGCTCAATTGGATTCAGGTCTGGGGAACGGGCGGGCCAGTCCATAGCATCAATGCCTTCCTCTTGCAGGAACTGCTGACACACTCCAGCCACATGAGGTCTAGCATTGTCTTGCATTAGGAGGAACCCAGGGCCAACCGCACCAGCATATGGTCTCACAAGGGGTCTGAGGATATCATCTCGGTACCTAATGGCAGTCAGGCTACCTCTGGCGAGCACATGGAGGGCTGTGCGGACCCCCAAAGAAATGCCACCCCACACCATGACTGACCCACCGCCAAACCGGTCATGCTGGAGGATGTTGCAGGCAGCAGAACGTTCTCCACGGCATCTCCAGACTCTGTCACGTCTGTCACATGTACTCAGTGTGAACCTGCTTTCATCTGTGAAGAGCACAGGGCGCCAGTGGCGAATTTGCCAATCTTGGTGTTCTCTGGCAAATGCCAAACGTCCTGCACGGTGTTGGGCTGTAAGCACAACCCCCACCTGTGGACGTCGGGCCCTCATACCACCCTTAGGGAGTCTGTTTCTGACTGTTTGAGCAGACTCATGCACATTTGTGATTTGTGGCCTGCTGGAGGTCATTTTGCAGGGCTCTGGCAGTGCTCCTCCTGCTCCTCCTTGCACAAAGGCGGAGGTAGCGGTCCTGCTGCTGGGTTGTTGCCCTCTTACGGCCTCCTCCACATCTCCTGATGTACTGGCCTGTCTCCTGGTAGCGCCTCCATGCTCTGGACACTACGCTGACAGACACAGCAAACCTTCTTGCCACAGCACGCATTGATGTGCCATCCTGGATGAGCTGCACTACCTGAGCCACTTGTGTGGGTTGTAGACTCCGTCTCATGCTACCACTAGAGTGAAAGCACCGCCAGCATTCAAAAGTGACCAAAACATCAGCCAGGAAGCATAGGAACTGAGAAGTGGTCTGTGGTCACCACCTGCAGAACCACTCCTTTATTGGGGGTGTCTTGCTAATTGCCTATAATTTCCACCTGTTGTCTATTCCATTTGCACAACAGCATGTGCAATTTATTGTCAATCAGTGTTGCTTCCTAAGTGGACAGTTTGATTTCACAGAAGTGTGATTGACTTGGAGTTACATTGTGTTGTTTAAGTGTTCCCTTTATTTTTTTGAGCAGTATATATATATATATATATATATATATATATATATCAAATATGTGTGTGTGTGTGAGGGAAAGAAAGAGAGAGAGAGACAGAGAGAGGATGTGACTCAGCTCAGGAATCATGAATGTCTGATTTTCTCCTGTGCACCATGATCTTCCTGTAGAAAACCAGGATTTAAACAAAGGGACATCTTAATCCTTCAAACCTGTATTTTTTCACCCCCCCCCCCCCCCCCCCCCCCCCCACACACACACTAACACACACACAACCATCCAGAAACCATCCAGCTTAAACTTAACCAGCTGCGAGGCGACAGCGACAGCCGCAACCACAGCAGAAGGAGCAACCCAGGGTGTCCAAAACACCTTGAAATTTGACATTTGGAGCAACTTCAAAATGTGAACTTTGGCGAAACATGGACCAACTTCGGACTTTCAAGTCAAATTCGTCAAACCGTGAGATCTTGTTGCTAAGTGAGGTTCCACCCAGATCGGAGTTTTCTATGAGTGATGGCCCATGGCGAAACATGAAGGTGTTGTGTCAATAAACAATGTTCCGCCCCATCCATCACCCCACTGACAGAAACATATGCATTTTATAGGCTGCACCTTGCATTTCTTTCTCCTGGGTAATTCACACACAGTGGCCTACACGGTCTGTAATCAGTAACTACCTACACTCTGTCTGTGTGTGTGTGTGTGTGTGTGTGTGTGTGTGTGTGTGTGTGTGTGTGTGTGTGTGTGTGTGTGTGTGTGCCCGTGTGTGTGTGTGTGTGTGTGTGTGTGTGTGTGTGTGTGTGTGTGTGTGTGTATGTGTGTGAGAGAGAGACATGGCTTGCACACAGCAGCCTTTTTGGCCTCCCTGCCTTAGCTTTCTCTCTTTCCACATGGATTAAACGGAGGGGAAAATGGCGAGGGAGAGAAATATACTGTCAATACATAAATCTTAGTCATGGAAGCATGAAGGTATTGAGCTGCCTTGTGTTGATGTTTGTTACTGGTTTTAACGGTATATCACTGTACCATTATTCGAGCAGCTTAGCCTGTACTATGGTGGTAGAGTTCACACATTTTGTAAATTTTATGTAAAAAACAGTCCCTGCAGATGGTTTTCAGATGTCACCGCCCGGTTCAGTCTGAATAGAATAAAGAAGAAATGATATGTAATTTAATCCAAGGTTATTTCAGTGCATGTCCATCTTCACATTCACACAAGTACTGCTCTGTTGTTTATCTGTTTCTGGCACTGTAATACAGGCAATGTTCTTTAGGGGAGAGAGTAGGGCCGTGTAACTTTATTACTCCTGTCTATAAGAGTGAATTTCCAAATGTCAGAGTCAGGCCCTGAGGAATTGCGACCTTGGGCTGAATATTAGATGAGGAAGGAGCAGTGGTTCTAGTGTACAGGCACACACACACACACACACACAAATGCATGTACTGTATGTAGACCCGCGCACGCACGCACGCACACACACACACACACACACACACATCCTCTGACTGCTAGAATTGTAAGATAAAAACACCATCTATTCAATCCCAAAGCTGTAGGAGATTACAGTGAGGCAATTGTTCAGCATTCCACCATCGGCAGCCCGATGAACAGAACAACATCCATTCCATGTCTTTCTCTTTTTTCTTCTCTTTTTCCTCTCTCGCTCCGGCATTTTTCCATGGTGTTTTAGTCTCACAAAGAGATACACATAACCATTTCCGCAGCAGCCGCCCCTGAGTGTCATTAAATTGCTATGCCGAGGTCAGTCCTGTCGGCTGGAGAATGTCTAGGCCTACGGTATACATTTCCACACTTTTGTGTGTTGTCCGACGGCGATGGACGAAATACTGTAGATCAGTTTAAATACTTTGTTAAGGCAGACGTTACTGACAATCTTTATTGTATTTCCACTTATCAGCGAAGGTATTGACAACTTCCTTTAGCTTTTCCGGGAGTAAACATCCATGACTCCAACAAATATGTAACCCTAAGTTTGACGATATGATCCTTTTAAACGTTTTTGCAAATACTGCTTAACCAGGCAGAGCTATACGAAACTTAGTGGAACAGTCAGATAATATCTTTACAAAAAAGCATTAGTGTCCACTTGAATAAAACTTGTGTATCTACCCCAGAAGCATCTGTGTGTTTGATTATTTTTAGCACCACCAGACAGTAGGCTATGTAAAGCAGATCTAAAACAGACTCTACAGATGGACAGATGGCTGTTAGCAGTTTCATGGCCATTCTCTCTCTCTCTCTCCTCCCCTCATACACCAGGCCTGGGCAGAAATCATTCAGTCATTCATCACAGTGGCAGCTTAAACCATGTGCACAATCTGTTTATATCCATAATTATAAGACATCATGGTAGAGAGGGAAAGTTCAGAACATCTGCTCGGCACACAGACCAGACGGACCGTACAGAGGTTCACAGGTTACTGCACATCTATCTCCCATGAAACCTAGCTGTGTCTGTGTGTGAGAGAGAGAGAAAGAGTAGAGTAAGCTTATAAAACATTTCAATCATGATTTTTCAGACGAAAGCCCCTCTGAGTAACCATTTCTCTGCAGCTCACTTGCGACATTGAAATTAAAGACCAACCAAAAAACTGTTTAATTTCTAAAACCAAAATCAATCAAATGTATTTAAATTGAAAAACAACTACATTGAAAATTGGACAAACAAACTAAAATTGGAAAATAAACTTGATTGTTATCTGTCCCTAAATCTAACATTTACATTGGCACAATATCTATGCCTCCAATATGTAAAATGAAGAAAAACCCTCTTAAAATACAGACTGAGCGACCACAGTCTGGAAATTGAGATCAGATATATACTACTGGTATTGTGATTTACAGAAGCTAGAAACTGAGATGCACTTCCTGTGTTCCTACTCAAAATATGACAAGATAATGGAAACATGCTACCTAGATTTTGAAAAAACACATTTTAGACAGATCCCAGATGTACATAAACATCTCATCCTGCTTTGAGAGGAGCAGAAGTCAGCTAAGCTGACAGCTAAATGTGTCACCTTGTGCCACAACCGAAGAGAAATGGGATAGACATTGTGGTTGTTCGTGTTTTGTTTTGTTTATTTTTGTTTTGTTCTCTTTTTGTTTCCATATTTGATTATTTTACTCATTTCATTTCTGTACGTAGTCACAGACAATACCTTGTGTAATCAATCTAAAAACACATTAAATAATACATCAAAATTATCCACACACTCCCATATGCACACACACACATACAAAACCATGTGCACAAGTCAGTGTGTGTGTGTGTGTGTGTGTGTGTGTGTGTGTGTGTGTGTGTGTGTGTGTGTGTGTGTGTGTGTGTGTGTGTGTGTGTGTGTGTGTGTGTGTGTGTACTTGCAGGTGTGTGCAAAATGTAGATTTTTTTGTCACTGGCCTACATACAATTCTCATAATGTCAAAGTGGAATCATGTTTTTGGAAATCTTTGCAAATGAATACAAAATGAAAAGCTGAAATGTCTTGAGTCAATAAGTATTCAACCCCTTTGTTATGGCAAGCCTAAATAGGTTAAGGAGTAAAAATGTGTGCGATAAGTGTTCAACATGAGTTTTGAATGACTACCTCATCTCTGTACCCCACACATAAAATTATTTGTAAGGTCCCTCAGTCGAGCATTGGATTTCAAAGACAGATTCAACCACAAAGGCCAGGGAAGTTTTCCAATGCTTTGTAAAGAAAGGCACCAATTGGTAGATGGGTAAAAGTTTAAAATAAAGCAGTTATTGAATATCGCTTTGAGCATGGATGGTGTATCAATACACCCGGTCACTACGAAGATACATGCGTCCTTCCTAACTCAGTTGCCGGAGAGGAAGGAAACCACTCAGGGAGGCCAATGGTTAGAGTTTAATGGCTGTGATAGAAAACTGAGGATAGATCAAAAACATTGTAGTTACTCCACAATACTAACCTAAATGACAGAATGAAAAGAAGGAAGAATGTAGAGAATAAAAAATATTTCAAAACATTTATCCTGATTGTAAATAGGCAATAAAGTAATACAGCAAAAAAATGTGGAAAAACATTTCACTTCTTCTCCTGAATAGTGGTGGCCGCAACATGTTACACAGGCAGTCATGAGTTATGGCCGTGGTAAAATTATATTTGACCATTGAGTCACGGTAATCTCCTCTTATGCACTCTGGACATGCTTAGGTAGTACCCAATTTGCTAACGAGCATCAGGTCCTAATGGCCTGGTACTCAGGGCTCTACTGGGGTGGCAGGTAGCCTAGTGGTTAGAGTGTTGGACTAGTAACTGAAAGGTTGCAAGATCAAATCCCCAAGGTAAAAATCTGTCATTCTGCCCTTGAACAAGGCTGTTGGGGCTAGGGGGCAGTATTTTCACGGCTGGATGAAAAACGTACCCAATTTAAACAGGTTACTACTCTGGCCCAGAAAATAGAATATGCATATTATTAGTAGATTTGGATAGAAAACACTCTGACGTTCCTAAAACTTTTTGAATGGTGTCTGTAAGTATAAAAGAACAAATATGGCAGGCAAAAATCTGAGAAAAATGTAATCAGGAAGTGGGAGAAATTAGAAATGTAGTTTTTCTTTTGAATCCCTTGAAAAACTACAGTGACATAGGATTTACGTTGCACCTCCTAACTATTCCATTGGCTGTCAACAATCTTTAGGAACTGGTTTCATCCGTCACCTGTTACCGGGCAGAAAATTGTGGCTCAGTCAATCACTGGCCAGTCTGAGGACAGGTGTCTTATGACGCGCATGCACTTGACTTAGGTGTTTTTTATTTTTCTTCTGGGATGAATACCTATTGCCCGGTTGTAAAATTATCGCAATTTTACGTAAAAAAATACCCAAAAGGATTGATTGTAAACATCGTTTGACGTGTTTCTACAAACGGTAATGGAACTTTTAACCATTTCGTCTATGGATTTGCGTCCACGCCACATGGCATTGTAAAGTGTTCTGGATGGGTCAACAAAATGGCCGTATTTGGACATAAATGATGGACTTTGCAGAACAAATGAACATTTATTGTGGAAGTGGGTGCCCTTCCGAGTGCATTCCGCCAAAGATCAGCAAAGGTAAGGAAATATTTCAAACATATTTTTAGATATTTGTCGACGCCGTGGTTGTAGGCTAACTGTATAGCTTAGCATTGAAGGCTAAGTTCTGTACTCTGAATATTGATATTTTGTGCTTTTTCCGTAAAGTTATTTTGAAATCTGACAAAGTAGTTGCATAAAGGAGTAGATTATCTCTAATTCTTTAAATAATTGTTATAAATTTTGTCAACGTTTATGAGTTATTCTGTAAATGTATGTGCCTATTCACCGGAGGGTTATGGGGAGAAAACCTTTTCTGAACGTCACCCGCCAATGTAAAAATTGGGTTTTTGGACATAAATATGAACTTGATCGAACAAAAAATGCATGTATTGTCTAACATGATGTCCTAGGAGTGTCATCTGATGAAGATTGTCAAAGGTTAGTGCTTAATTTTAGCTGTATATCTGGTTTTGTGACGGCTATCCGTGCTTGGAAAATTGCTTTTTTTTTTGCTAATGTGCTATGCTAAAATAATCTAATGTTTTGCTTTCACCGTAAAGCCTTTTTGAAATCGGACAATGTGATTGGATTAACGAGTAGAGTATCTTTAAAATGCCGTATAATACTTGAATTTTAATTTTGAGATTTATTTTTTTGAATTTCACGCCGTGCTATCTCACTGGTTGTTGTCCAACCAATCCCGTTAATGGGATTTTATCTCGAAGGGGTCCTCTAGAGGTTAAACTGCTGTTCCTAGGCCATAATTGAAAATAAGAATTTGTTCTTAACTGACTTGCCTAGTTAAATAAGGGTAAAAAAAATGTTTTGTCCCTCTGACATCAATGCAAATGCAATCAAAAATCACCTCAAACACATCATCAAAACAGTAGGCCTATTGTACTTTTACCCCACTGTGATGATCAATTTGAAGAAAGAAGTTAAACAGCAGGTTGAAGCAGTATAACAGTATAACATATATGCTGTTTCAAAGCCTAACACAACAAAATGCACATCGCTTTCTAAGGAGATAATTAAAAACTCCCATACGCATATTAGAGCTTGTGCATATGTATAGGCTTATGAGCACAAGAAACTAGGCGTATGTCGCATGTCTCTATTTCACAGGAGAGGCATTTTAACTTAAACATTTATTTTTGATCCAAATGCGTTTTTTTTTGCAGAAATGCCTTCTGGAACATGTGAACATTCATGTTCCTTAATAACAAACTTGTATTAAATCCGTAAATAGGAATACAATTGTTAAATTACGAGCCTAGTTAGTTAAGCCAAGGAGAAATACCATGATTGGCTGAGAAATTGGATGGGATGGACATGCAGGGAGATGAGTTTGGATTGGTCTGTTGTGTAGCGTGCTTCTGTCTATAACGTGAGCGGTTCAGTATGTGTTGCTACTCCTTTCTACCATGTCATTTTTGAAAGATATAACGTTAGCCATTGAGAACTGCAAAGGTTTTGCTACTTTTCTCAACAACATTGATGCCCTGAATTTAGCAGGCGCTATCGACAGATCAGTTGGAAAAAGTGTTTCTGCACATGCCATGGTCAGTGTGAACCGGAGTGACTTGACACAACGCTGGCCAAACAAGATGTAGCTACAAACAAAACGGAGTTAAATGGTTCCAGTCTGCTGTGATGAGTTCACCCATGTACATTACACGGGTAAGAGTCTAGCTACATTTTCAGATATACGTTTCTAATTTTGTCATTGCAAGTTAAAGTGTACTGTTAGTTAGCTAGCGAACGTTAGAAAACCATTTTCATTGCTAGTTATAGCCTATTGTTAGCTATCTAACATTGAACCTAGTTTGTTAGCTTCAGCTAAGTGCAGAATTATACTACAGCTATGACAATATTTGTATTGGTAGTGGTATGAGTTGGGATTATGCCGGTTCATTGTTAAACTAGCTAGCTACATGTCTAAACAAAAGACTCCACTTCGGCCGGATTATTCCATGACCGTTTGCCAGGTGTGTCTGGGGTTGATTACGGCCATCTATTATATTTCATAAACATGTGCACATGTCAAGACAATAGTGACTCATCAACTTAGCTAGATGTGGCTGGGGGTGGTTATAGAATTTCCTTCACATGACCCATCAATTTATAAAAGTGTGTCAGATAAGCGTCGTCTAATAAATGTAAAAAATGTATACAATATCCATATGTGGACACTTTCTGTTTTTGATATTGCTACTATGCAAGTAACCATTTCACTGTATCGTTTAGACCTTCTATATCCTGTGCATGTGAAAACTAAACGTAGCTTTTATTTCATAAGGTTTGTGTTTAACACATGGCCTCCCATGTGAACCCTTAAAGAGACGGGTGAGGCTAAAAGGCTTAAGAGGGTGTGAACAATGCTGAATGTTTGTAGACAAAGAAGAGCTCTCCAGTAGGTGTACCAAAACATTCAAGGGCCATTTTCTCAAAAGTGGGGTTACAAGATTATCAACTTTCAAAGCAGAATTACTTTCCCATTGTTCCTCAACTGCTGTGTATGATATACCATTTTCTAGCTCTGAGTCCTTACATTTATTCAATGTAAAAAACACAATTTCAAAATTTGCTTCATAAGGCTGAATCGAGCCAGTCTGTCACATATTTATTTCACAGCTGCTTATATTAAGCACATGCTCAGCTATAAACCCGAAGTAGCCGAAATGGTGGGTAATTGCGCAGCCTCCATTTGCTATTTGAGTTGATACAGATTACATGTCTTTTTTCCAATGCTCCTGTTCCTGCCTATTTCATAATGAGCCATTCTAGATCAAAATAAATTGTACATATTAGTAAAGAAAATATTAAATTGAAAATAGTCTGATGGTTGAAAATATGATCACTTGAGAGAACAGCTGTGCAGCCTGAGGCTGGTGTTCTCAAATCATCAATAGCCTATAGTCGCACCATGCAGCTCATACTGTATATGTT
Organism: Salmo trutta; assembly: GCF_901001165.1. NCBI lineage: Eukaryota > Metazoa > Chordata > Actinopteri > Salmoniformes > Salmonidae > Salmo > Salmo trutta. The sequence goes on from NC_042991.1 coordinate 8,282,432, forward strand.
TTGATTTCTAAGACATTGTACATTTTGTATAATTCACAACTAAAGTTGCCAAATAACTCCAAATCTAGCGTATAGGACCTTTTTCAAATCTCCACTTTAACACTCAATTCTATAATTTGTATTATAAAATCATATGAAATAAAATAATGTCAAGGGACTTATGAGCTTATCTTGTCAGGTAAATGAACAAGCCTGCAGAATATGGCATGGAGCATAGACTGATAACATAGGCCTACAGTAGGCCAAATCATATTCTGTTCTTCTGAAATACTTTTTATTCATATCATAATGTGTCCTTAGACCTATCTATAGTAAATAATGACTTTATTGTCATGCTGTATATTCAATTGATTTATTATACTTTTTTATACAGATGTTCCAAAGGTGCACATCAACAACTTGTACGTGCAGAGGCCTAGAGATGCTAAAGGTGTTTAGGTTAATTAACGGTAAATTACCGTAAGACCGGCAGTGTTTCGCATGACAATAACCAGCGGACAAAATTTCATGACCGCCACAGCCCTGTATGGGTATGCTTGTAATCGTTAAGGACTGGGGAGTTATTCAGGAAAAAAATAAACGAATGGAACTAAGCGCAGGCAAAATCCCTGAGGAAAACTTGGTTCAGTCTGCTTTCCACCAGAAACCCTGAGATGAATTCACCTTTCAGCAGAACAATAACCTAAAACACAAGGCCAAATCTACACTGGAGTTGCTTACCAATAAGACAGTGAATGTTCCTAAGCGGCCAAGTTACAGTTTTTACTTAAATCTGCTTGACCATCTATGGCAAGACCTGAAAATGGTTGTCTAGCAATGACAAACAACCAATTTGACAGAGCTTGAAGTATTTTGAAAATAATAATGGGTCAATGTTGCACAATCCAGGTGTGGAAAGCTCTTAGAGACTCTTAGAGGCTGTAATCGCTGCCAAAGAGGATTCCAACATTTATTGACTCAGGAAGTTGAGCACTTAATCAAGATATACAGTATGCATGTTTTTTAAATTTTCTTATTCTTTACAAATGTTAGAATTTTTCTTCCACTTTGACATTACAGAGTACTTTGTTTAGATCGTTCAAAATAAATGACATTTAAATCCATTTTAATCCCACATTGTAACACAAGAAATGTGTCTGGCACCTACTACAGTACAACACCTCCTTCAAAGGTACTTAAATGTTTTGTCTTGCCCATTCACCCTCTGAAGGGCACACATACACAAGCCATGTCTCAACTGTCTCAAGGCTTAAATATCCTTCTTTAACCTGTTTGGGATAGGGGGCAGTATTTTCACGGCCGAATAAAAAAACGTACCTGATTTAATCTGGTTATTACTCCTGCCCAGAAACTAGAATATGCATATTATTAGTAGATTTTGATAGAAAACACCCTAACATTTCTAAAACTGTTTGAAGGGTGTCTGTAAGAATAACAGAACTCATATGTCAGGCCAAAACCTGAGAAGATTCTATATGGGAAGTGCCCTGTCTGACCATTTCTTGGCCTTCTGTAGCCTCTTTATCAAAAATACAGGATCTCTGCTGTAACGTGACATTTTCTAAGGCTTTCATTGGCTCTCAGAAGGCGCCAGAATGTGGAATGATAACTCTGCAGTCTCTGGGCGAAAAACAGTTGGGGTTTTGGAGAGTGGTACTTCTGAGAACAATGGCACTGGTGCGCACGTGCATGTGACGACTCCATTTTCTTCTTTCAGTGTTTGAACGGATACAACGTCTCCCGGTTGGAATACTATCGCTATTTTACGAGAAAAATCGCAGTCTCTGATGTCTCTCTGGAAGGCTACCCTTGCACCGATTTCGTCTACCTTGTTGTCAAGAGACTGGACATTGGCGAGTAGTATGCTCGGGAGCGGTGCGCGATGTGCCCGTCTATGGAGCCTGACCAGAAGACCGCTTCGTCTGCCCCTTCTATGGCGTTGTTGTTTTGGGTTGCTGGCTGGGATCCGATCCATTGTCCTGGGTGGTGGGCCAAACAGAGGATCCGCTTCGGGAAAGTCGTATTCCTGGTCGTAATGTTGGTGAGTTGACGTTGCTCTTATATCCAATAGTTCCTCCCGACTGTACGTAATAAAACCTAAGATTACCTGGGGTAACAATGTAAAAAATAACACATAAAAAAAACTAAATACTGCATAGTTTCCTAGAACGCGAAGCGAGGCGGCCATCTCTGTCGGCGCCGATAATTTTCTGGAATTTTACAAGCTGTTTAAAGGCACAGTCAACTTAGTGTATCTAAACTTCTGACCCACTGGAATTGTGATACAGTGATAAGTGAAATAATCTGTCTGTAAACAATTGTTGGAAAAATTACTTCTGTCATGCACAAAGTAGATGTCCTAACCGACTTGCCAAAACTATAGTTTGTTAACAAGACATTTGTGGAGTGGTTGAAAAACAAGTTTTAATGACTCCAACCTAAGTGTACGTAAACTTCCGACTTCAACTGTAGCTATCAAGCTAGCCAGGTTTCCTTAGCAGCTTCTACATAGCCCACAGTCCTTGTGTGACTGTTTGAATCTCTGCTGTTTGTTACTGTTTCCATCTGCCCTGCCACTGGCCCTGTCTGGAACTGTGAGGAGTAACACCGTATTCTACGTTGCTACCATGACAAAGACTAAAGCCGGTGGGAGTACCATTGAGGACAGTGGTCTCTATCACAGCTGAAGGATCTTTTAAACCACAAATAGTTCTAAAAGCAGTTGTTACAACAACAAGAAAATAGCTTCAAGTGTTGTGTCCAAATACTGGTGGAGTCATCTAATCAAAGAATGGACGATCTGACCAGAGAGGTCCAGGACCTGAAAAACAGTTTGCAGTTCTCCCATGGTCAGCTCGATTAGTTGAAATAGGAGAACAGCCAAATGAAAGCAATCTGTACGTCATTTTGAGAGGACATCAGTTCTGTATGTGAATCCAAGATAACAATGATGGAGAAATCAGATTATCTCAAGAGACAATTAAGGCGGAACAACATTTTGTGAACTGAATTGCAGAATTTACACATCAGACCTGGACCAAGTCTGAGGACAAAGTGAGGGAAATGATCACTGAGAAACTGAAGATGGACCACAGGAAGTTTAATATGGTGCACGCCCACAGGACTGGAAAACCCACCACCAGCGAAGGTGACAGGCCCAGGCCAACAGTGGTCAAGATTCTTATGTAGTTGTTCTGGAAAGAGCCTAGAACTTAAGAGGAACGTACTGTTGGCCTGGGCCTGTCACCTCAACGAGGACTATCCTGAAGCTCTGCACCAGAAGAAATAACTTATCCCGGCTATGAAAGCTGCCAGAGCGCGTGGGGACATGTCTTATGTCCACTATGACAGGCTCATTGTCCTGAGAGCAAGTCTGTGTGTGTGTGTGCTGCGGAAGTTGAAGTTACGAACCATAGCTTCAACCCCGCAGCACACACACACTTACGCAACTGATTGATGTACTGCTGAGAAAAATATTTGTTTCTCTTGTTTTGTTTGTTCTTTTCCGTATTATGTTTATCTCTGAGCTACCCAGGAAAAGGCTGAAAATAGCACATATTAATATATGTAGCCTTAGAAATAAGGTTCATGAAATTAATAACTTGCTGACATCAGATAACATTCATATATTAGCCATTTCTGAGAGTCACTTAGATAATTCCTTTGATAATACAGCAGCAGCAATAAGGATATAGCATCTACAGAAGAGACAGGAATGGCTATGGGGATGGTGTTGCTGTATGTATTCAGAGAATATCTTATGTCAAGTGTTATTGAAGTGTTGTGGTTGCAGGTTCACCTGCCTCATCCAAAGCCTATTATTTTAGTGTGTTGCTATAGGCCACCAAGTGCTAAGAGTCAGTATTAGATAATGTGAGTGAAATGCTTGATAGTGTGTGGGATGTAAACAGAGAGGTCTACTTTCTTGGGGACCGTAATATTAACCTGTTGGGGGTAGGGGGCAGTATTTACATGGCCGGATAAAAAAACGTACCCAATTTAATCTGGTTACTACTCCTGCCCAGTAACTAGAATATGCATATAATTATTGGCTTTGGATAGAAAACACCCTAAAGTTTCTAAAACTGTTTGAATGGTGTCTGTGAGTATAACAGAACTCATATGGCAGGCAAAAACCTGAGAAGGTTTCATGCAGGAAGTGGCCTGTCTGACAAGGAGTCGTCCTTCTTGTCCCTGTTTATTGAAGAGTGGGGATCTTAGCTGTAACGTGACACTTCCTACGGCTTCCATAGGCTCTCAGAGCCCGGGAAAAAGTTGAACGATGACGAGGGAGCCCCAGGCTGAAACACATAATCGCCTTTGCCAAGTGGCCGATAAGAGGACAAAGGAATTAGGCGCGTGCCCGATTCGACCCCGTGCTGTATTTTCTTTCGGCTGTTTACTTAATTGCAGATTCCCGGTCGGAATATTATCGCTTTTTTACGAGAAAAATGGCATAAAAATTGATTTTAAACAGCGGTTGACATGCTTCGAAGTACGGTAATGAAATATTTAGAAATCTTTTGTCACGTTCTGCGCCGTGCACGTGACCGTTATTTACCATTTGGGATAGTGTCTTGAACGCACGAACAAAACGTCTCTGTTGGAACATTACTATGGATTATTTTGGACCAAACCTACATTTGTTATTGAAGTAGAAGTCCTGGGAGTGCATTCTGACGAAGAACAGGAAAGGTAATCAAACTTTTCTAATAGTAAATCTGACTTTGGTGAGTGCTAAACTTGCTGGGTGTCTAAATAGCTAGCCCTGTGACGCCGGGCTATCTACTTAGAATATTGCAAAATGTGCTTTCACCGTAAAGCTATTTTAAAATCTGACATATCGAGTGCATAGAGGAGTTCTGTATCTATAATTCTTAAAATAATTGTTATGCTTTTTGTGAACGTTTATCGTGAGTAATTTAGTAAATTCATCGGAAGTTTGCGGGGGGTATGCTAGTTCTAAACGTCACATGCTAATGTGAAAAGCTGTTTTTTGATATAAATATGAACTTGATTGAACAAAACATGCATGTATTGTATAACATAATGTCCTAGGTGTGTCATCTGATGAAGATCATCAAAGGTTAGTGCTGCATTTAGCTGTGGTTTTGTTTTTTTATGGCATATATGCTTGCTTTGAAAATGGCTGTGTGATTAATTCTAGATACAGAACTCCTTTATGCAATTGCGGTGTCAGATTTTAAAATAGCTTTTCGGCGAAAGCACATTTTGCAATATTCTGAGTACATAGCCCGGCCATCACGGCTAGCTAATTTGACACCCACCAAGTTTGGCCCTCACCAAACTCAGATTTACTATAAGAAAAATTGGATTACCTTTGCTGTTCTTTGTCAGAATACAGTCCCAGGACTTCTACTTCAACAACAAATGTTGTTTTGGTTCCAAATAATCCATAGTTATATCCAAATAGCTCCGTTTTGTTCGTGCGTTCAGGTCACAATCCGAAGGGTGACGTGCGAGCGCTTTTCGTGACAAAACATTTCTAAATATTGCATTACCGTACTTAGAAGCATGTCAAACGCTGTTTAAAATCAATTTTTATTCTATTTTTCTCGTAAAATAGCGATAATGTTCCAACCGGGCAACGTTGTATTCATAAAAAGGCTAAAAGAAAAAAATGGAGTCGTCTCATGGACGCGCATCTCCAGTGTCACTGTTCCCTGCCTGACCACTCACAAAAACTCCTGCTGGTTTTCACCCAGAGACTGCAGACACCCCATTAGACTTTCTGGCGTCTTCTGAGAGCCAATGGAAGCTGTTACGTTACAGCACAGATGCTGTATTTTCAATAGAGATGCCTCCGAAGGAGAACAAATTGTCAGACAGGGCACTTTCTGTATGGAATCTTCTCAGGTTTTGGCCTGCTATATGAGTTATGTTATACTCACAGACACCATTCAAACAGTTTTAGAAACTTTAGAGTGTTTTCTATCCAAATCGACTAATTATATGCATATTCTAGTTTCTGGGCAGGAGATGTAACCAGATTAAATCGGGTACGTTTTTTATCCGGCCGAGAAAATACTGCCCCCTATCCCAAACAGGTTAAGTGAGCAATTGGCAGCTCGAAAACGAGGGAGCACTGGGAGAGAAAGGTTCTGGAATCTCCATCATAGCGCTCCGAGGGAGGTAAGCAGGGTTTTCGGGAAACCGGGGTGACGGCACTGCTACCAGCCGGGATAGTGAGGGGCTCTGGGAGAGGTGGAAAGATTATTGTTATCGATCAATAGTGACAAACCTCCTGGCATTGGCAACTTAGATGGAAAGCTCCTGAGGATGGTAGCTGGCTCTATAGCCACATCTACAGTTGAAGTCGGAAGTTTACATACACTTAGGTTGGAGTCATTAAAACTTGTTTTTCAACCACTCCACAAATGTCTTGTTAACAAACTACAGATTTGGCAAGTTGGTTAGGACATCTACTTTGTGCATGACACAAGTAATTTTTCCAACAATTGTTTACAGACAGATTATTTCACTTATAAATCACTGTATCACAATTCCAATGGGCCAGAAGTTTACATACACTAAGTTGACTGTGCCTTTAAACAGCTTGGAAAATTCCAGAAAATGATGTCATGGCTTTAGAAGCTTCTGAAAGGCTAATTGACATAATTTGAGTCAATTGGAGGTGTACCTGTGGATGTATTTCAAGGCCTACCTTCAAACTCAGTGCCTCTTTGCTTGACATCATGGGAAAATCTAAACAAATCAGCCAAGACCTCCACAGGTTTGGTTCATCCTTGGGAGCAATTTTCAAATGCCTGAAGGTACCACGTTTATCTGTAAAAACAATTGTACGCAAGTATAAACACCATGGAACCACGCAGCCGCCATACCGCTCAGGAAGGAGACGCATTCTGTCTCCTAGAGATGAACGTACTTTGGTGCGAAAAGTGCAAATAAATCCCAGAACAACAGCAAAAGACCTTGTGAAAATTCTGGAGGAAACAGCTACAAAAGTATTTATATCCACAGTAAAACAAGTCCTATATCGACATAACCTGAAAGGCCACTCAGCAAGAAGAAGCCACTGCCCCAATACTGCCATAAAAAAGACAGACTATGGGTTTGCAACTGCACATGGGGACAAAGATCGTACTTTTTGGAGAAATGTAATCTGGTCTGATGAAACAAAAGTAGAACTGTTTGGCCATAATGACCATCGTTATGTTTGGAGGAAAAAGGGGGAGGCTTGCAAGCCGAAGAACACCATCACAACCATGAAGCACGGGGGTGGCAGCATCATGTTGTGTGGGTGCTTTGCTGCAGGAGGGACTGGTGCACTTCACAAAATAAATGGCGTCATAAGGAAAGAGAATTATGTGGATATATTGAAGCAACATCTCAAGACTTTAGTCAGGAAGCTTGTCACATATGGGTCTTCCAAATGGACAATGACCTCAGGCATACTTCCAAAGTTGTGGCAAAATGGCTTAAGGACAACAAAGTCAAGGTATTGGAGTGGCCATCAAAAAGCCCTGACCTCAATCCTTTCGAAAATGTGTGTTTGAGCAAGAAGGCCTACAAACCTGACTCCGTTACACCAGCTCTGTCAGGAGGAATGGGCCAAAATTCCCCCAACTTACTGTGGGAAGCTTGTGGATGTCTTCCCCGAAATGTTTGACTCAAGTTAAACAATTCAAGGCAATGCTACCAAATACTAATTGTAGTGTATGTAAACTTCTGACTCACTGGGAATGTGATGAAAGAAATAAAAGCTGAAATAAATAATTCTTTCTACTAATATTCTGACATTTCACATTCTTAAAATGAAGTGGTGAACCTAACTGACCTAAGACCTTTTTACTATGATTAAATGTCAGGAATTGTCAAAAACTGAGTTTAAATGCATTTAGCTAAGGTGTATGTAAACTTCCGACTTCAACTGTATGTTTCATATCTTTAATTTGAGCCTAGAGGAAAGTATTTGTCCTCAGACCTGGAGTGAAGCCAAAGTCATTCCGCAACACAAGAATGGTAAAGTGGCCTTTACTGTTTCTAAAAGCTCACCTATCAGCTTGCTGCCAGCTTTAACGAAATTAAGAGTAGACTAGGATTAGACTAGGATTGGTTGAAATAAATGGATAATAATACGATTGTGGGATTGTACTGTTAGGTTTTAGTGCAGCCTTTGGAATTATTGACCATAATCTGTTGTTGAAAAATATATGAATTATAAAACACAGAAATACAGAAATATCTCATATGCATAAGTATTCATACCTCTGGGTCAATACATCTTGGAATCAACATTGGCAGCGATTACAGCTTTGGGTATTTCTGGGTAAGTCTCTAAGAGCTTTGCACACATGGACTGAACAATATTTCTACATTCATCTTTAAAAAATGTTTCAAGGTCTGTCAAGTTGGTTGTTGATCATTGCTAGACTGTCATTTTCAAGTCTTGCCATAGATTTTCAAGCCGATTTCAGTCAAAACTTTAACTAAGCCACTCAGGAACCTTCAATGTCGTCTTGGTAAGCAACTCCAGTGTATATTTGGCCATGTGTTTTAGGTTACTGTCCTGCTGAAAGGGGAATTTGTCTCCCAGTGTCTGTTGGAAAGCAGACTAAACCAGGTTTTCTTCTAGGATTTTGTCTGTGCTTAGCTATATTCCATTTATTTGTATCCTAAAAATTGTCCTAAACCTTGCCAATGACAAGCATACCCATAACGTGATGCAGCCACCAGCATGCTTGAAAGTATGAAGAATGGTACTCAGCGATGTGTTGTGCTGGATTTGCTCCAAACATAACACTTTGTATTCAGGACATAAAGTTAATTTCTTTGCCTCATTTTTTGCAGTTTTACTTTAGTGCCTTATTGCAAACAGGATGCATGTTTTCGAAAATGTTTATTCTGTACAAGCTTCCTTCTTTTCACTCTGTAATTTAGGTTAGTATTGTGGAGTAATTACAATGTTGTTGATCCATCCTCAGTTTTCTCCTATCAAGGCCATTAAACTGTAACTGTAACTGCATTGTAGTTACCATTGAGCTCATGGTGAAATTCGGTTTCCTTCCGGTTTCCTTCCTCTCCGCCAACTGAGTTAGGAAGGATGCCTGTATATTTGTAGTGACTGCGTGTCCTGGTTAACTTCACCATGCTCAAAGGGATATTCAATGTCTGCTTTTTTTTTACCCATCTACCAATAGGTGCCCGTCTTTGCAATGTATTGGTTGAATCTGTGTTTGAAATTCACTGCTCGATGAGGTAGTCATGTTAAACATTATGTGACTTGTAAAGCACATTTTTACCCCTGAACATATTTAGGCTTGCCAAAGTTGTTGAATATTTATTGACTCAAGATATTTCAGTTTTTAATCTTTAATTAATTTATAATAAAATGTGTAATTTCACTTTGACATTATGGGGTATTGTGTGTAGGCCGGTGACACAAAATCACAAAATGTGGAAAAAAATCAAGTGGGGGGTGAATACTGATGGCACTGTATCTAATAAAACACAGTGGGGTTTATGTTAAACATGGAAAGTGTGATGTTCTCTTGGCCCTCTATTTTTTCATTTTTTTTACCAATGATTTTCCACTGGCATTAAACAAAGCCTGTGTCCATGTACTGTTTGTGGATGATTAAACCCTATATGCGTCAGCTACCACAGCTAGTGAAATCACTGCAACCCTAAACAAAGAGTTGCAGTCAGTTTAAGAATGGGTGGCTAGTAATAATCTGGTCTCTTAAGCTAAGAACATTGTATTTGGTACAAATCATTCCCTAAGTTCTAGACCTGAGCTGAATCTGGTAATGAATGATGTGGCTGTTGAGCAAGTTGTCATGGTCAAACCATATTGATTCAATGGTTGTGAAGATGGGGAAAGGTCTGTCCGTGATAAAGAGATGCAATGCCTGCTTTTTTGACACCACACTCGACAAACAGGTCCTGCAGGCTCAAGTTTAATCGTATCTTGATTATTGTCCAGTTATATGGTCAAATTCTGCAAAGGACCTAGTTAAGCTGCAGCTGGCCCAGAACAGAGTGGCTTGTTTTGCTTTTCATTGTAATCGGTGGGCTAATATCGATACTATGCATGCCAGTCTCTCTTGGCTAAGAGTTGCGGAAAAACTGACTGCATTGCTTCTTGTTTTTATAAGAAACATTAATTTGCACTGACACACACACTTAACCCAACAGACATGCCACCACGGGTATTTTCACAGTCCCCATGTCCAGAACAAATTCAAGGAAACTGTCACGTGTGCTCCCTCTCCGGCCTCTAGGTCACCAGGCTGCTCGTTAGAGCGCACACCCGTCTCCAGCATTACGTGCATAATGACATTCACCTGGACACCATCACCTCCTTGATTACCTGCCCTTTATAAGTCTCTCCCTTTGGTTTCTTCCCCAGTTGTCATTGTTCCTGTTTCATGTTGGTGCTCTGTTTGTGTCTCTTGTTTTGTTCATTTATTAATTAATTCAATGTTTTCACTCTCTGAAGGTGCATCCCGACTCTCAGCATACATCGTTACAGAAACATTCAGTACTATACCATACAGAGCCATGATTGAATAGAACTCCCTTCCATTTCATATAGCGGAAGTTGAACAGCAAACCTGTTTTTTGTGTGTATGTATGGACATGTATGTGTAACTAATAGATGCATAGACACACACACACGTTAATGTTTTTAAATGTATGTAAATTGTTAAGTCATTTGTCTGCAATTCGTTTTCGTTATGTGTCGGACCCCAGAAAGACTAGCTGTTGGCGTTGGCTAATGGGAAACCTAATACAATCAAATAAAATCTAAATGATCTCACTTCGGGTTTAGCAACAGTGACCTTGTCATTCACGCTAATAAAGCTTATCTGAATCTGAATCAGAGAGAGAGAGAGAGAGTGAGGGAGAGAAAGCGTGTGTGTGTGTGTGTGTGTGTGTGTGTGTGTGTGTGTGTGTGTGTGTGTGTGTGTGTGTGTGTGTGTGTGTGTGTGTGTGTGAATAACTGAATGGGTCTCTGTATAATGTTTTCATATTAATGAGGGATAATTCATCATATGGTATCATCCCTTACTTTGATGAATACCAGCAATTTAAACTGGAGCCTGAACAAGTCAGCATCGGTTTGCAGAAACTGGCTAACCTTTTCAGTTAATGTTGTACATATGTTCAGAATCTTACATAAACACTAGCTGGACAAAACATATTGTCCTGTTAAATTAAGTTCTCAGTTATCTACTATTAGCTATTGGTCAACTCACTGTAGAAGCTCAAACATAAAATACGACACTGAGAATCGTCAATGAAACCTTTTGGAGAGCAATTCAATTCTATACCATACAGAAACATCTTGATCTTTATTTTCTCAGTGCAGCGTTAAACAGTTGTATACATTTCATTAAGCTAAGTTATAATGAATTACTCCCACCATGGACCTTTTGGCATCATTATAAGAGATATAAGAGAGAAATTAAAACACACATAAACTGTATAAGTGATAGAAATCAAATGACTGAGAGAGGGCACACTAATTAAAAGGATCTAACATTAGCTGATTAGTGAAGAGTTCCAGGCTTATCAGAAGCCTTCTCCACCAAAAAAGAAAAAAAAAGATCTCAAATGAGATAAATAGATGCCTTCATAGCAATCAAGTCAATAGTTAATAAATAATCCCTCCATTAAGAGTTTGTTGACGACATAGTTTTGGGGATTTAAGGCATTTAAACTAGTGTTTTGCTTAAGATCACAATATTAAGTCTAGACTATAGACTCTAAACGACCACAGATATCGTCATGTTACAGCACCATGTGGTAGCTAAAACAGTTTGGTACGGAAGTCCAGAAAGTACATATGATTTTGAGAAAAGTATTCCCTCCTTTTGCCGAGATACATTTTGTCATGATCAAAATATAAAAAAAGTTGTTTTGTAGAAATCACAAAAGAAACTCTATAAATAGGTGTGAACATATTGATGATAGATTGACAGTATGGCTGAGGTGGCAGAGTATATGTTTTTATTAATTACTACACTAACGGATGGTACATTTCATGCTAGCATCATGCTTTCATTTGTGTTTATAAGTAAGAATGTTAGCAAGCTAAATGTCCCTTACCTTGAGCTAAGGCATTTAAGTCCTGAACGATGCGGACCTCCCAGGCTGTGTGCCACCCCCAAGACCACAGCCAAAAGCATGCAACAACAACGCAGCTAACTTGGCTAGTCTTGTGAGTGAGAGAGCGAGCTAGCTAGTTAGGTAGTCTTGTTAGCTAGCTAGCTTGTTATCTGTGCTGGTTTGTTAGCTTGCATAACTAATAGTAAGGGACACTTCATGTTTTATGGTGAGCTGCATTCCTGACGGTCTGATCAGATTCAATTTCAGCTTCAGAGCTTGATCAGATTCAAAAGCATCCTCAGAGGCTGATAAATTAGGATTCTGACTTCATAGGTAAAGCTCCTTACAGGCAGATTAGCAGTCAGTGCATTAAGTATACAATCAAGAGTGAGTCCGCTCTATTCCTGGCATGTTGATCAGATTCAATAGCAGCCTCAGAGGCGAATAAATCAGGATGCTGCCTTGTAGGCTGTCTGCAAGGAGCCTTACATATGAAACAGTCTACAAAGCAGCATCCTGATTTATCAGCCTCTGAGGCTGCTATTGAATCTGATCAGCCTGCCAGGAATAGAGCATACCCACTCTGCATAATATCCATCAGCCTATAAATCGCTAACAGTTAATCTGCCTGCAAGAAGCTTTACCTATGAAACAGCTTACACACAGTCTATAACCCTAAGTCTACAATGGTTGCGTGGAAATCTAGTTAACATAATACAAAAATCCCCATCAAAATACGTCGGTTTAAGCTAGAGATAGCTGCGTTTTTGCATGGGCTGCATCCACCTTAAACCACCGCATCCACCGATATTGCCCTTCCACATCTGTGGTGAAAAGTGGCAGAGCTAGAGCGGTGTTTGTCAGAACATGATACATCCCGAAAATGGGCCGACAAACTATTACGACCACTCTTGAAAGCTGAGACTCTCACAGACACTCTGGTGTTCTCCATTTTGTTATAGGACGCCGAAAGCCTCACAAGACTCGTCTGAAGGTACCAGGTACCAGTTTAAAAAATGAATAGAAGTATATATGGAGACAGTTTGGTGCCTAAAATAAGGGGATAAATACATGTTAAAAAATAAATAATTATTGTTTCCTGATCTTTCTTATATCTCTCAGATATAGGACAGACACTTCAGAACAAATGTCCTTCAGACTTTTTGGGGAACTATATGTTGTTCCGTGTTATGAATCTGTTATTCAGTAAGTTTCTATTGGCTAATAGAAGTAGTGCCAAATTCATTGTTTCATCCCCAATTGTTTTTGTTTTTTGTTGATACTCTACCATAAGGAGTCTTATAATTCTAAATCAAATAGCTAAATAATCTTTGGTATGACAATCTTAAAACAATTCCATATGTTAGCTTAGAACCCCCTCTCCCCTGGCTTAGACAGGGTTTATACTCTAGAGGGTTAAATGCCCCACGGACGCGTTATAATCAATGCAGCAGCAGCCACAGGGCTCCTTGATGAGGTGGTTATTGTTCAAGATGCATCTGAACAAATGAATTGATGATGCGTGGTACTTTTGATTATGTCATGATCTCGACAACTTTTGGAAAGACAGAAACGAGCAATATCGAAGAGTCCTCACTGCTGCTCGATCAGCCTACTTTTCCAACCTGATTGAGGAGAATAAAAACAATCCAACATTTGTTTTTGACACTGTCACAAAGCTAACTAAAAAGCTGCATTCCCCAAGTGAGGACGGCCTTCACTTTAGCAGTGATGAATTCATGAACTTCGTCAATATCATTAGAAATTACGGACTCCTTGTTGAATCTGCGTATTTCTCCAAAGCTCAGTTGTCTTGAGTCTGCACAGAACTGCCAGGGCCTAGGATCAATGGAGACATTAAAGTTATTTTATCCTGTATGTCTCAACACATTCACGAAAATAGTAATGGCCTCTAAACGTTCCAGCTGCCTACTGGACCCTATTCCAACTAAACTACTGAAAGAGCTACTACCTGTGCTTTTCCTTACAATGTTGAACATAATAAACGTCTCCCTATCCTCCGGATGTGTACCAAACTATAATGTCAACTTTCACTGCTATGCGGATTGACACACAGCTGTACATTTCGATGAAACATAGTGAAGCGCCAAAATTGCCATGGCTGGAAGCCTGTGTTTCAGACATAAGGAAGTGGATGGCGGGAAATGTTTTACTTTTAAACTCGGACAAAACAAAGATGCTAGTTCTATGTCGAAAGAAACAAAGAGATCTGCTGTTTGATCTGACAATTAATCTTAATGGTTGTACAGTCATCTCAAATAACATTTTAAAGGGCCTCAGCATTACTCTGGACCCTGATCTCTCTTTTGACGGGCAGCTTTTTTCCACCTTCGTAACATTGCAAAAATCAGAAACTTTTTGTCCAAATATTATGCATAAAAGCTAATCCATGCTTATGTCAATTCTAGATTAGACTACTGCAATGCTCTACTCTGCGGCTACCCTGATAATGCACTAAATAAAGTTCAGTTAGTTCTGAATACGAATGCTAGAATCTTGACTAGAACCAAAACATTTGATCATATTACGCCAGTGCTAGCCTCTCTACACTGGCATCCTGTTAAGCCTAGAGCTGATTTCAAGGCTTTACTGCTAACCTACAAAGCATTACATGGACTTGCTCCTACCAATCTCTCCGGTTTGGCCCTGCCGTTCATACCTACACGTACGCTACGGTCACAAGACTCAGGCCTCCTTATTGCCCCTAGAATTTCTAAGCAAACAGCTGAGGCAGGGCTTTCTCCTATAAAGCTACATTTTTATGGAAGGATTTGTCTATCCATGTGAGAGACGCAGACTCGGTCTTGACCTTTAAGTCTTTACTGAAGTCTCATCTCTTCAGTAGTTCCTATGATTGAGTGTAGTCTGGCCCAGGCGTGCGAGGTGAATAGCAAGGCACTGGAGTGACGAACCGCCCTTGCTGTCACAGCCTCGCCGGCTCCCCGCTGTCCACTGGGTTTCTCTGCCTCTGACCCTATTATGGGGGCTGACTCACTGGCTAAGTAGTATTCACCCTTGTCGTTCCTAGGAGGGGTGCATCACGTCGTGCCAGGCTTTTTCTTTCTATACTCGACTTGAGTGAATTGAGACACTGACGTGATCTTCTTGTCTGGTTTTGCGCCCCCTCCGGCTCGTGCGGTGGAGGACATCTTCGTGGGCTATACTCAGACTTGTCTCAGGGAAGTAAGTTCATGGTCTGTTGATATTCTTCTAGTGGTGTGGGGGCTGTGCTTTGGCAAAGTGGGTGGGGTTATATCCTGCCTGTTTGGCCCTGTCTGGGGGTATCGTCGGAAATGGCCACAGTGTCCCCCGACCCCCTTGTCTCAGCCTCCAGTATCTATGCTGCAATAGTCTATGTGCATGATCTTGTGATCTAGACTGTAATGACCAAGTGGGAGACAGAGAGCTGGTTTCAAGTGCAGGGCGCAACAGGTGTTTAATGTAAAGGACCACAGGAGTAGGCAGGCAACAGTACAGGCAGGGAAAAGGCAAGTAACGTTGTCCGGAAGATCAGGCAATAGGTGAGTAACAGGAAATCCGAGGCTAAGGTACAGGCAGGGAACAGGCAAAAGGCGTTGTTAGTGAGGCAGGCAAAAACTATCATACACGGCAGAAGTAAATCACGGGAAAAACAGAGCTCTGAAGAGAAGTGTGTCACAAACAAACAATACCTCACAAAGATGGGGTGCAAAGAACTGAACTAAGTAGTGTGTGATAATGGCATACAGGTGTGTCAACGTGATCAAAATCCGGGTGATTGGGATCTGGAGAGTGAGCTTGAACGCTCAGGGGATCTACGTGTATGAGAGTGTGAGTTGGAAGCAGACGTTACATAGACACAGCAACTTTTGTTATGGTGATTATGAGGGAAATAAGTTGTGATCTCAACATGAGATAACAAATGTCCTCTCTGGACTTTTGTAATTTGGTGCGTCTTTAAGTATTAGAAAGATAATACACTGGTAATTGTAAACTGTAAACTGTAATCATACCAGACAATTTTAACGTATTGTCCTAACACTACTTTACATTTAGCTCATTACCAACTATAGGAGAACATTTGCATTTATATTAGGTTTAAATTGGGATTATCAGTGAAAAAGGTACCTGTCAGTCCACAGTTTGAGTACTGTTGCTAAGCAAAGTTATATAATGCATCAGACCTATTATTTACCGCTTGCTATCTGCCAATAGATGGATCTCTGCAAATGTGTGTCCTCAGCTCCTTCACTTCCATTTCATGAGATGAAGTTCTTTTATTTTCTCAAGTGTTTTTGTTTTCCTTGAGACAAAAATCAATAAACTCATCCGACCCATTTCGTCACATTGAAACAAGCAACAGGTGGAAAAATGTTCTCGATATGAAGGGGATATTTCAGGGTCTGAGCCAGTAGGAACATTGTGGGATGAACGCAGGCCTAAAATCAGTCACACACAAGGGATTTACGTTTTCAAGCGCAGAGTGCAACAGTGTATTTTTTTGTTGTCTCTAGCTTTCCCAGCCACTTTCATTTGGCTGACAGGCAGCACTCAACTTGGTAGGAGACGAAAACTGAGGAACAAAAACTATCCATCAAAATATCCTGAAGACTGGCAGGCATACCAAGAGCATTTACAACTCAACAACTCTCACAGAGAACAATCCTGATGTCATCTTTTCTTTTTAGATGATTCCACATCTCTTACCACCTCTGTCTTTCAATTCAATTTAAGTGCTTTACTGGCATGGGTAACGTGTTAACATTGCCAAAGCAAGTGAAGTAGATAATAAACAAAAGTGAAATAAACAATAAAAATGAACAGTAAACATTACACTCACAAAATTTCCAAAATAATAAAGACATTTCAAATGTCATATTATGTGCAAATAGTTAGTTACAAAAGGGAAAATAAATAAACATAAATATGGGTTGTATTTACAATGGTGTTTGTTCTTCACTGCCCTTTTCTTGTGGCAACAGGTTACACATTTTGCTGCTGTGATGGCACATTGTGTCATAGTCCGTGTATGTAGGTGGCAGGGAAGTCAGGCGCAGGAGAAAACAGAGTGGTTTAAAAATGGAATATTTATTTCCAAAACCAACGTAGAAAAGAATCCAGGTAAAACAATAACCCGTCTCACACCGATATAGCAACAACACGTACATAACAAACAAACAATCACCGACAGAGAAATGAGGGGAATCAGAGGGTTAAATACACAACATATAATTACTGGGATATGAAACAGGTGTGTAAAGAGACCAGACAAAACCAATGGAAAATGAAAAACTGATCAATGGTGGCTAGAAGGCTGGTGACGCCGACCGCCGAACACCACCCGAACAAGGAGGGGCATCAACTTCAGTAGAAGTCGTGACACATTGTGGTATTTCACCCAATAGATATGGGAGTTTATCAAAATTGGGTTTGTTTTCTAATTCTTTGTGGATCTGTGTAATCTGAGGGATGTATATGTCTCTAATATTGTCATACATTTGGCAGGAGCGTTGGAAGTGGATATCAGTTTCCACCTCCTTTTGTGGGCAGTGTGCACATAGGCAGACCTGGCTCTCAAGAGAAGACAGGCTATGGCGGCCTTTCTCAACAGCAAGGCTATGCTCACTGAGTCTGTACATAGTCAAATATTTCCTTAAGTTTGGGTCAGTCACAGTGGTCAGGTATTCTGCCACTGTGTACTCTCTGTTTAGGGCTAAATAGCATTCTAATTTGCTCAGTTTTTTGTTGTTAATTATTTAAAGTAATTCATTATATTTTTGTTTTCTCATGATTTGGTTGTGTCTAATTGTGTTACTGTCCTGGGGCTCTGTGGGGTCTGTTTGTGTTTGAACAGAACTTCAGGACCAGCTTGCTTAGGGGACTCTTCTCCAGGTTCATCTCTCTGTAGGTCATTGCTTTGTTATGGAAGATTTGGGAATCGTTTCCTTTTAGGTGGTTTATGATTTTAACGGCTATTTTCTGGATTAGCGAGTATCAGCTTAATTCTGCTCTGCATGCATTATTTGGTGTATTACTTTGTACATGGAAGATATTTTTGCTGAATTCTGCATGCAGAGTCTCAATTTGGTGATTGTCCCATTTTTGTGAATTCTTGGTTGGTGAGTGGACCCCAGACCTCACAACCATAAAGGGCAATGTGTTCTATAACTGATTCAAGTATTTTTAGCCAGATCCTAATTAGTATGTCAAATGTTATGTTCCTTTGGATGGCATAGAAGGCCTTCTTGCCTTGTTTCTCAGATCGTTCACAGCTTTGTAAAAAATGCCTGTGGCGTTGATGCTTAGGCCGAGGTATGTATAGTTTTTTGTGTGCTTTAGGGCAACGGTGTCTAGATGGAAATTGTATTTGTGGTCCTGGCAACTAGACCTTTTTAGAAAACCATTATTTTTGTCTTACTGAGATTTACTATCAGGGCCCAGGTCAGACAGAATCTGTGCAGAAGATCAGAAGATCAGCAAACAGTAGACATTTTACTTCAGATTGTAGTAGGGTGAGGCCGGGTGCTGCAGACTGTTCTAGTGCCCTCGCCAATTCATTGATATATATGTTGAAGAGGGTGGGGCTTAAGCTCCATCCCTGTCTCACCCCATGACCATGTGGAAAGAAATGTGTGTTTTTTACCAATTTTAACCACTCTTGTATTTTATAATGTGATATGTTTTTCCCCCAACACCACTTTCCATCTATTTGTATAGCACACCCTCGTGCCAAATTGAGTCAAAAGCTTTTTTTGAAATCAAGCATGAGAAGACTTTGCCTCTGTTTTGGTTTGTTTGTTTGTCAATTGGGGTGTGCAGGGTGAATACCTGGTCTGTCGTATGGTCATTTGGTAAAAAGACAATTTGACATTTGCTCAGTACATTGTTTTCACTGAGGAAATGTACTTTCTCTTTCTCCCTCTCTGTCTCTTTCTCTTGCTCTTTATTTCTGTCTCAGTCTGTCAATTTCTCTGTATGTCATCCTACATTTCATCACCTGCTGTGATTTTGGAATTGGCAGGGTGGACATGCCATTTGTCAATTACACTAACCCCGGTGTAGACTGGAGTGGTGATGATGGGAAATTGACAGTTGCTGTGCGGGTTGCGTATCCTGCTGTGTAAGGTGTGTTGGAGGTGTGTGTGTGTGTGAGGTGTAGGAAGCCCCTGATGTGTTGGCACCCATCGTCCCCTGTGAGTTGCGTTAAGCAGTGAGCGGCAAGGGTGTCTCGGCGGACGCGTTGAGGCTCTCAGTCTTCCATCCTCACCTCTCCCCCATTTATCTTTAGAGGGGTGGAATCTCTCTCTCCGTGTTCAGGCACATCCACCACCGGCTCCATAACTCACTCCTCAGTGGGCCTGACAACTTTCCTGTGTGTGTGTGTGTGTGTGTGTGTGTGTGTGTGTGTGTGTGTGTGTGTGTGTGTGTTTATTTGACAATCCCCCGACACAATCAGCTTTCTGTTCCACACTGAAAATGTATCACTGTTTCCTCCTCCTTGGACGTGATGGGACAGGTGTGAACGGTTGCTGGCTCGGCCTTGGATAGATGATAATGTAAACATAGAGGAATGTGATACACATCACAGGCTCTGGTTAGAGGGGGGGATCTACAAAATAAATGTAACATTATCCTCTGTAACAATTGATGCCCCTCTAAAATTGCTATTTTAACCAATTGCCAACATCTGTCAAGTATTGAGCTGCTAAAGGACCAGTTTGCTTTAGCGGTGATTTATGATTATTGCATGGTTTATTATCAGTCCTCACTTTAGACCTCACTTTAAATGTTTCAGATTCCTGCTCTAAGTAGAGCTGCATTTACCACATACGCGCACATGTACGCAAGCATACGCACACACGCACACACACATGGCGGGTCTCATTTGATGAATGTCCCCAGCCTAGGAGCTCATCTGTTCAGACTGACAGAAGGAAAGGCCATGGGATTAGCCACTTATTAAACAGACAGAGAAGCCCCTTCTCGCCTCTTTAATCACCAGTGTTGTTGTGGAGACCGCAGGAAAGTGTTGCCAGTTACCATCCATGAAACCAATAAGCTAAGAATAGGTAGCACAGCATGCACACAAACATGAAAAAACAAAGATGAATTGAAATGAGAGAGGAACAAAGTCACAGATGTAGGATTTTCATTTGATCAATTCAGGAATTTTAAGGACATTTAAAACAAAACATTTTAAACTTATCGTGTATTTGAGGCTTAAAAAGGCTTCTAAAATTAGTAATTTCCACTTTGAAATTTTTGTTCATTAATTATAATCCACATAATAATTCACATAACCTGTTGCTGCAGGATTTTTTTTCCTGCTGTAGCAAACTCAAATTAAGATCCTACATCTGTAGGTGACATTTAGAAGTGAAGCTAGCTACCTGCAGGGTGTTTGTGGCTTTTGCTGTTCTTGAATGTCTGATTCATCTTTCTGTTCTTCATTGTGTAATCGGAGCCAGGGATGAGCCAGCAAATTGGTCAATCCATATCTTGTAACACACTGGATAGTCATTATTTAGAATATAAGAATCATACAAACTTACAAAGCCAAAAAGAGGATGATATTTGTTGATACTTATGCCTCATTTTTGCATGGGACATAAGGCAGATTCATGCCAAGTATCAGCATATTTCAGATATGTGACAGACGGTCCAATCTTTCTTAAGTCACTAGTTTGGGCTTGTAGTTCATCCCAATTTTACATTTACACTAAATAATAATTTTTCAGTTTGAGAGAACGTGAGAACACTAGTCCATCCATACCTGTCATTTTAATGAATAATTTCTGTTTGAGATTTTCCTTGGGATTTCAATGATTTAGTTGACAACCCTAAATGAATGTGAAAAAGAAGAGCAGGAATGAATTTCATTCTCTCCTTTCCCATTATAAGTGAAGAGTTTTCCCAATACCTTTTCTATGAAACAGGACTAGAGTTCCTTCCAATTACGTAATTTTTTTTCCTGGATAAGTCATGTGGTCAGGGAAAACATCCGGGTCCTATCTTAAGACAAATGTGTTTACATTGCGATTGTGAGTGTAAAGTTCCACCACGTTGATGCTCGCTTCCTCCCAGGAAAGTGGACGCATGGCACATCAAAGCCCAGGTGGGGAGTGGGTACCTTACGGGTGAATCGAGTCGGGACAACGTTCACATCCCCAGATAAAAGAGCCAGACTTCACAGACACCACAACAAACCCTCTTCACTCCCACATCCCAGGTTTCACCTGTTACACTATCGCCTGGCTTCAAAAGGCTCCCGTTTCATCTTTTGTGTCTAGGTGTGATTGTGGGTGCGTGCGCCCTTGTACATGTGTGTGTGTGTCTATGCAAGTACAATATGTGTGTCTGAGCCTGCATTTGCTGATTGTGAATATTTTGAGCCATTCGCTCTTTGTCACCTCTGTGAACTGCGATGGCAGTGGCTGAGTGTAGCAGAAGCTTTTGATGCTAGACAGACAATGCACCCTCACACAGGAGACAGGATAAGCAGGGAGGTAAGTGTATGTCTGTCTGCCAGCCGGATCCTCTGGTCATGATCATACAAAGAACGAAGAGGAGAGAGGTGCGTGTACTACTGCTGACTGTCCTGAGACACCAGGACAGAAGGCTTTGATTTCTGTAGACCGGGAGAAACAAGAAGAGAAGCGGTGAGCCTGGCATCATTTGACATTTGACATTCCGTTCACTTTTTTGTGAGGATCAGGAGAGGATAGGGGAGGAGGGAAATTGGTAGAGAGGAGAAGAGAAGAGAAGACAAGACAAGAGGACCCACGCTATATGGAAATGTTTTAAGAAGCTCATACCAAGGACCGTTTAGCTATTTGATTTTGAATGTTAAGACCCATTGAAGTATGAAAAAAAGATATACAAAAAGGATTTGATGAAAATACAAACGCATTGAATAACAAATTCACTATATGGAACAACAGTTTCTGAAGTGTCTGTCCTATATCTGAGAGATGTAAGAAAGATCAGGAAACATTTGTTATTTATCTTTTTTTTTTACATGTATTTAACCCCTTATTTTTGTCACTAAACACCCTCCATATACTGTATACTGTACTTCCATTAATTTTTTCAACTGGTACCGGGGGAGCTTCAGGTGAGACTTGTGAGGCGCCCTAGAGCAAAAAAACGTTCAAGTATGTGTTTGTGAGAGTCTCACCTTTCCACAGAGGGGTCATACTATTGTATAGCCCAAATGGTTTGGCCGCTACAGACAGAAATTGGTGCATCGGCTGTACCGACTTTAGACGAGTCCCAAGACACTTATGGGAGTCATAGAGCAAAACAGAGAACACCATTGTGTTTGTGAGAGTCTCATCTTTCCAAAGAGGGGTCGTGTAATATTTTGATTGTTGAAAATGCACACAATTTTTCTTGAATCTTCAACATAGAAATGCAACCAAAAATAATTTATAGAAACTCATCCATGATTCACCAAATTATATTTCAAAAGATAGAGCTAAATATTTTAAGCATATGTTTTCTTATCAGTCTCCCCTATCTACACTGAATGATGTTAACTGTAAGTGTTTTCCCGTAATAATAATAATAATAATAATAATAATAATAATAATGTAATAAGAAATGACTCATTTCAGGAAACTAGGCGTATGTCGAGAGTCACTTCATTACTTCACAGGAGAGACACTTGAACTTAAATATATATATTTTTTAAATCAAAACATTTTATGCAGAAATGCATTCTGGAACATGTGAACTGTCATGTGCCTTAATAACAAATGTGACTGCTGCTACTCGCTGTTTGTTTATTATCTATGCATAGTCATAGTCATCTTTGCTATATTTCTTGAACTGCATTGTTGGTTTAGGGCTTGTAAGTAAGCATTTCACGGTGTCTACACCTGTTGTATTCGGCGCATGTAGCATGACATGCAGCATGCATCAGGCTATAACATGAGCTGGTCACTATGTGTATATCATCCTTTGTAACGCAGCTTTTTTGAAAGACATCACGTCGTATAACTGCAAAGGTGTTGCTCTCCACTTTCTGCAGGACTGAGTTTTGATACCAGTGGAATGCACGGTGGAATTAGAGTATGATAGCTGAGGAGAAGGAGAAAATTCTGCCATTTGTATACAAATATGCAGGCGGAATCAAAAAGATAACACAGAAGGCTCTTGTATAAAACACCTCTCTCCGGATTACATCTTCAAACTAAGGCAACCATGGCATCCGTGACAGAGAGGGAGAACTGTCCATCCATGTATATGGGTATGATTGTCTAGCTAGCTACATTTTCAGCTATGACATGTTTCTAATTTTGTCAGAAAGTCGTTTTCATTTGAAGTTAAAGCGTACTGTTAGCTATCTAGCTAACGTTAGCTGGCTGGCTCACTAGCTAAAGTTACGTGTATGATCTGTGTAGTAATATTATTTGCATCTCTTAACTAACTAGCTAACATTGAACGTGCTTGGTCAGCTACCTGCAGATTCATGCAATGTTATGAATTGGGATTATGGTAAAAAAAAATGGCTAGCTAGCTAGCTACATATTTAAGCACACTCAACACCCATTGAATATGTACGGTGTCAGTAAACTTTGGCAAAAAAGCATAATTAAATTATTGCCAGCAGCACACTTGTAGTCACCAATGCTCTGGATAACATAAAAACAGCCTAACCAGCTCTGCAAGGGTGAGTAAAATGGTCAGAGTGAGCTATTCCCTCATTTGTGACTGGAAGTTGCTAGCAAGCTAGCGAACGTTAGCTTGGGTGCTTGTCTGGTATTGTTAGATCAGAATGCTCGAATCAACCCTACTCCTCAGCCAGAGCGTCCAGTGTGCTCTCTGCACGCTCCGAGAAAGAAACTCTATGAATTTACGAACGAACAATGTGACAACGCTCTGAGTTTACCAACGCCCAGAGCGCACTCTGAGCACACTCTGGCACTCCAGATTGAATTTACGAACACACCCGTAGTATAAACCAGCCTTTAGTCTTCAAATCCTTGGTTGTTTAGTACATGGGCTCATATCTGAATCCTTAAAGAGCTGGGTGGGGCTAAAGCTTAAGAGGGTGTGAACAATCCCGAATGGGTGTAGACAAAGAAGAGCTCTCCAGTAGGTGTACCAAAATATTCAAGGGCCATTTTCTTTACTATTTTCAAAAAGGCTTTTGATAAAGTATGACTCGAATTTATATATACATGCCTGGACTGTTTTTTAATTCCGACCAACATGTACCAACAACCAACATGTGCATGTACAATTCCAACCAACAACCAACATGTACATATTTGTGAGAGTCTCACCTTTCAGTAGAAGGGTCGTATCAGTGTGTAGCACAAACTGTTCAGACGCTACAGACAAAACTAGGCAGATTGGCGGTACCGACTCCAGACGAGTCCCGTGGCACTTGTGGGGGTCATAGAGCAAAATGGAGAACACCATCATGAGAGTCTCATCTTTCCATAGAGTAGGCCAAACCGTCCGTACGCAACAGACATTTTTGTGAGAAGACCGATTTTTGGAATGTCTCATAGTCTGACAAACACTGCTGTAGCTTGCCCAGCTTCCAACGCAGATGCGGAAGGCAGCCCATACAAAAAAAACTAGCTTTAGGATTTTGATGGGGATTTTTATTATTATGCTTATTACATTTCTCTAGCCTCTCTGGACTAAACCCCAATTATGGTAAGTTTACTCTATTATGTATTGGATCGTTAAAATACACAACTTTTACATTACTCTGTAGCTTACCAATAAAATGGGGTGATGGGGAAATAAACATACTTGGTATTTATATACCTGAAGATATAAATAAACTTAACAGAAAAAATAGACTAGATCCTGCAACCATGGACAGGTCTATTTATGGAAACACCACACTGATTAACTCTTTAGTTATATCACAATTTACTTATTTAATTATGGTGCTGCCTAAACTAGTTGACTCGTTTTTAAAATCATATGAGCAATGATTTTGGTATTTCACTTTATTTGGAATGCTAAACTAGAGAAAATTAAACATGCCTATTTATATAACGAGTATGATTTGTAGGGGCTGAAATGATTAAATATTAAATCATTAAGCTTTACTCATACATAAATTATACTTAACGCTCGAAATGGTTCCCCAGAGATTATTATGAAAGCCTCATTCATTGTTAAAAAATTGCTTTTTACCTTTATACAGATTACGATCTCCCATTTTCGGGTTCATTGAAAATTAGACCTTGTTCAAAGTATCACCCTTCCTTTAACAAGCCATACAAAGCTGTTTACAACTTAAACGTTATCCTTCAGAGAAGACAGAACAGATAATCACAACAAATATTAATGTTGAACTCAAATATACTGATTGATTAAAACAACTTTCTTTATGGAATAATAAAGTTATATTTAATAATGGTATTATGAATAGGAATGGTGGAGTCCTTTCACACATGCAGCTATTGAAAATATATGGGAATGTTTCCTCAATCCAAAGTTACAACAGACTGATTGCAACATTACTGCAAAACATGTAGAAGGCAAGTCTAAGCAGGAGAGGGTAGGGAACTTGTTTGTCTGCCATATATTACAGACCAAAATTGGCTGAAAAAGATTAGCATAAATATAAAAATATACCAGTTTAATTTGAGGACAAAAATGTTAACAGCTGCGCCATACAGGTTGCAAAATAGCTGGGAAGATATTTTTAATGTACCGATTCCATGGCACAATGTGTATGAACTGATACACAAAACAATGCTTGATTCAACACAATTCAAATGATTATACAACATTTTTGCAACCAACAGAATGTTATATATATGGGCATACAACATGCTCAGCTCTGCCGATTTTGCTGCAAAGAGACAGAATCATTAGAACATTTATTCTGGTTTTGCCATCTTGTATTTTGTTTCTGGTCATTTAAAAAAAACATATTTTATCTTAATTTATTTATTTTATCTTTTTCATTTTATATTTTTTTCTGGCCATAGGTTCAGGAATGGCTGAAGAATCACAACGTTCATTTAACCCTACAAATAGCAGGGTTGTGTGATTCTGAAAGCCATAGTCAATCAATCAACAATACAATAATACTCTCCTTATAATAATATTCATCTTTAATTTCCAATCTGTGTACACTATGCAATTAGAAAGGTTCAAAATTCATGTAAGACGTCACAGCACAGTTGAATTATATATGGCACATGGAAATCAAAAGAGGGTGGCCTAAGAATATAGGTGGGTTGGACTGAGAGTAGCTGAGGGTTGGGATTATAAAGCTCATGATCGGTAATAGTTATTGCTGAAAACACTATACTGTATATAATGTATACTGAAGATGTCTGAGTACTATTTATCCAACATGTAATGTTTGTATGTGTATATACAGTATATAATTATTCTGTCTCTTTTATATATATATGATTCTGTCTCTTATTTATATATATATATATATATATATATATATATATATATATATATATATATACCAGTCAACATTTTGGACACACTTACTCATTCAAGGGTTTTTCTTTATATTTACTATTTTCTACATTGTAGAATAATAATTAAGACATCAAAACTATGACTAAACACATAGGCTGAGCACTTGTTGGCTGCTTTTCCTTCACTCTGTGGTCCAACTCATCCCAAACCATCTCAATTGGGTTGAGGTCGGTTGATTGTGGAGGCCAGTTCAACTGATGCAGGACTCAATCACTCTCCTTCTTGGTCAAATAGCCCTTACACAGCCTGGAAGTGTGTTGGGTCATTGTCCTGTTGAAAAACAATGATAGTCCCACTAAGCGCAAACCAGACGGAATGGTGTATCGCTGCAGAATGCTGTGGAACACATGCTGGTTAAGTGTGCCTTGAATTGTAAATGAATCCCTGACAGTGTCCCCAGCAAAGCACCCCCACCTCCATGCTTGACGGTGGGAACCACACATGCGGAAATCATCTGTTCACATTCTCTGCATCTCACAAAGACACGGCGGTTGGAACCAAAGATCTTAAATTTGGACTCATCAGACCAAAGGACAGATTTCCACCGGTCTAATATTGCTCGTGTTTTTTTGGACCAAGCAAGTCTCTTATTATTATTGGTGTCCTTTAGTAATGGTTTCTTTGGAGCAATTTGAACTTGAAGGCCTGATTCACGCAGTCTCCTGTGAACAGTTGATGTTGAGATGTGTCTGTTACTTGGACTGAAATGTCTGAGGATGGTAACTCTATAATGAATCTATCCTCTGCAGCAGAGGTAACTATGGGTGTTCCTTTCCTGTGGCGGTCCTCATGAGAGCCAGTTTCTTCATAGCACGTGATGGTTTTTGCGACTGCACCTGAAGATACTTTCAATGTTCTTGAAATTTTTCACATTTTCCAGGTGCCTAGCTCATGGCGCTGGTTGAGAGAATGCCAAGAGTGTGCAAAGCTGTCATCAAGGCAAAGGGTAGCTACTTTGAAGAATATCAAATATAAAAATAATTTTGATTTGTTTAATACTTGTTTGTTTACTACATCTTATTTCATAGTTTTGATGTCTTCACTATTATTCTAGAATGTATAAAATAGTACAAATAAAGAACCCTTGAATGAGTAGGTGAGTCCAAACTTTTGACTGGGACTCAAAAGTTCGTGGACTTGTGACATGTCTAGTGGGGTAAGTGTGTGTGTCAGAGCTGCGTGTAAGTTGACTATGCAAACAATTTGGAATTTTCAACAAATTAATGTTTCTTATAAAAATAAGTGATGCAGTCAGTCTCTGCTCAACTCTTAGCCAAGAGAAACTGGCATGCATAGTATTTATATTAGCCCTCTGATTACAATAAAGAGAAAGACGTGCCACTTTGTTCTGGGCCAGCTGCAGCTTAATGACTAGGTCTTTCTTTGCAGCCCTTGAGAACATGGCAATAATCAAGATTAGACTAAACTAGAACTTGCAGGACTTTCTTTTTGGAGTGTGTTGTCAAGAAATCAGAGCATCTCTTTATTATGGATATACCTCTCCCCATCTTTGCAACCATTTAATCAATATGTTTTGACCATAACAGTTTACAATCTAAGGTAACACCAAGTAATTTAGTCTCCTCAACTTGTTTAACAACTTGTTTATTACTGGCCACCCATCCCAAAACTGACTGCAACTCCTTGTTAAGTGTTTCAGTGACTTCATTAGCTGTGGTTTCTGGCACGTATATGGTTGAGTCATCAGCATACATGGACACACAGGCTTTGTTTAATGCCTGTGGCAGGTCATTGGTAAAAATAGAAAAGATTTGAGGGCCTAGAGAGATGCCCTGCGGTACACCACACCCTACATCTTTGACATTAGAGAGGCTTCCATTATAGAAAACCCTTTGAATTCTATTACATCAATAGCTCTGAATCCACAATATGGCAGAGGTTAAAAAGCCATAAAACATACATTTTCTCAACAACAGGTCATGGTCAATAATATCAAAGGCTGCACTGAAATCTAACAGTACAGCTCCCACAATTTTCATATTATCAATGTATTTCATCCAATAATCAGTCATTTGTGTCAGTGCAGTACATGTTGAGTACCCATGCTGAAAGTCTGTTGTCAATTTGTTTACAGAGAAATAGCATTGTATTTGGTCAACAGTTTGCTAAGAACTGACAGCAAGCTGATTGGTCTGCTGTTAGAACCAGTAAAGGACACTTTACCTCTCTTGGGTAGCGAAATGGCTTTGATTTCCCTCCAGGCCTGAGGACAAACAACTTCCTCCAGACTAAGATTAACCATTCTTTATGACAGATAGGAGTGGCCACATCCTCAGTATCTTTCCATCTAAGTTGTCAATACCAGGAGGATTGTCATTATTGATCGACAACAATACTTGTTCCACCTCTCACACACGAACTACTAAATTCATACTTACAATGTTTTTCTTTCATTATAATTTGGAATTATAATGAATATGATGGCTCACCGTTCATTGTTGGCATTTCTTGCCTAAGTTTGTCCACTTTGCCAATGAAGTAATCCTTAAAATACTTGGCAACATCAAATGGTTTAGTGATGAATAAGCCATCTGATTCGATGAAAGATGGAGTTGAATTTTTCTTTCTGCCCATAATTTCATTTAAAGTACTCCAAAGTCAATTTTTCCATCATTCTTTAAATCAATGATCTTGGTTCATAATACAGTTTATTCCTCTTTTTGTGGAGTTTAGTCACATCATTTCTCAATTTGCAGTAAGTCAGCCAGTCAGATGTGCAGCCAGATTTATTAGCCACTCCTTTTGCCCCATCTCTTTCAACCATACAGTTTTTACATTTCTCATCAATCCATGAAGCCTTAACAGTTCTAACAGACAGTTTCTTAACAGGTGCATGTTTACCAATAGTTAGAAGAAACAATTTCATAAATTCATCAAGTGCAGCGTCTGGATGCTCCTTATTAATCACATCAAACCAATAAATATTTATAACATCATTCATTCACATAGCACATTGATTTTTATAGACTATTGTAGGCCCAGTTAGTGAGGGATAATTCCATTACTCTCTCTGTTCCTCCCCAGGCTGACAGCCCTCTATTCAAGAGCAGTGTGAGCTAACTAACACACTGCCCTTTCCCACTTGGACAAAAGGAACACCTATGTGAGAATGCTATTCATTGACTACAGCTCAGCGTTCAACACCATAGTGCCCTCAAAGCTCATCAATAAGCTAAGGACCCTGGGACTAAACACCTCCCTCTGCAACTGGATCCTGGACTTCCTGACGGGCCGCCCCCAGGTGGTAAGGGTAGGTAACAACACATCCGCCACGCTGACCCTCAACACAAGGGCCTCTCAGGAGTGCGTGCTCAGCCCCCTCTTGTACTCCCTGTTCATGACTGCATGGCTAGGCATGACTGCATGGCCAGGCACGACTCCAACACCAACATTAAATTTGCCGATGACACAACAGTGGTAGCCCTGATCACCAACAACAACGAAACAGCCTATAGGGAGGAGGTCAAAGACCTGGCCGTGTGGTGCCAGGACAACAACCTCTCCCTCAACGTGATCAAGACAAAGGAGATGATTGTGGATAACAGGAAAAAGAGGACCAAGCATGCCCCCATTTTCATCGACAGGGCTCCAGTGGAGCAGTTTGAGAGCTTCAAGTTCCTTGGTGTCCACATCACCAACAAACTAACATGGTTCAAGCACACCATGACAGTCGACAAAACCTATTCCCCCTCTGGAGACTGAAAAGATTTGGCATGGGTCCTCAGATCGTCAAAAGGTTCTACAGCTGCACCATTGAGAACATCCTGACTGGTTGCATCGCTGCCTGGTCTATGACTCAAGCCACACTAGTCATAGACTGTTCTCTCTGCTACCACACGGCAAGTGGTACCGGAGCGCCAAGTCTAGGTCCAAGAGGCTTCTAAACAGCTTCTACCCCCAAGCCATAAGACTCCTGAACATCATGTCAAATGGCTGCCCAGACTACTCGCATTGCCCCCCCCCTTTCCCTTTCCACACCACCACCACACTCTGTTGTCATCTATGCATAGTCACTTTAATTAACTCTACCTACATGTACATACTACATCAACTAACCGGTGCCCCCGCACATTGACTCTGTACCGGCACCCCCCTGTATTATTATTTTTTTACTGCTGCTCTTTAATTACTTTTACTTTTATCTTTTATTCCTATCCTTATATTTTTTTAAACTGCACTGTCGGTTAGGGGTTCGTAAATAAGCATTTAACTGTAAGGTATACACCTGTTGTATTCGGCACATGTGACTAATACAATGTGATTTGATCTGAACTAGATGTACTCTTCAATTATGTATCACTGCGGAGGAAGAAGCCATGCAAAAGAAACTGTTGTTTTAGCAAAAGGAGTCCCAGAGGGTATGTTCCTCAACAGTATACAATGAGAGGTTCACACTATAGCTCGCATTTACCTCTTCATCCAGTGAGGGATGAGTTCATATCTCTCTCTCTCTCTCTCTCTCTCTCTCTCTCTCTCTCTCTCTCTCTCTCTCTCTCTCTCTCTCTCTCTCTCTCTCTCTCTCTCTCTCTCTCTCTCTCTTCCCCCCCCCCCCATAGGCTCCTTGCTGTGTTATAGGACAGCATAGTGCTATATAGATTTTTTTAAAGCTCTGCTAAATAGCCTTCACAGTTTATAAAACAGGTCATTGACCTAGCATGAGCTGAGCTTCAGGTAATATTCTTGAATGTCATGCAGTGCATTCAGATAGTCCGACTTTACAAAATACCCCAAAATGAAAAAGTGGAAACAGGTTTTTCAAAATTTTTGCAAATGTATTAAATAATGAAAACAGAAATACCTTATTTATATAAGTATTCAGACTTTTTGCTATGAATCTCAACATTGAGCTCAGGTGCATCCTGTTTCCATTGATCATCCTTGAGATGTTTGTACAACTTGATTGGAGTCCGCCTGTAGTAAATTCAATTGATTGGACATGATTTGGAAAGGCACACACCTGTCTATATAAGGTCCTACAGGTGACAGTGCATGTCAGAACTAAAACTAAGTCCTGAGGTCGACGGAATTGTCCATAGAGCTCCGAGGCAGGAGAGCTGGCCGCCTAGCCAAAGTGAGCAATCGAGGGAGAAGGGCCTTGGTCAGAGAGGTGACCAAGAACCCTATGGTCACTCTGACAGAGCTGCAGAGTTCTTCTGTGGAGCTGGGAGAACCTTCCAGAAGGACAGCCATCTCTGCAGCACTCCACCAGTCAGGCCTTTATGGTAGAGTGGCCAGACGTGGCCAGACGGAAGCCACTCCTCAGTAAAAGGCACATGACATAGAGCTTGGAGTTTGCCAAAAGGCACCTAAAGGACTCTCAGACCATTATAAACAAGATTATCTGGTCTGATGAAACCAAGATTGAACTCTTTTGCCTGAATGTCAAGCCTCACATCTGGAGGAAACCTGGCAACATCCCTACAGTGAAGGATGGTGGTGGCAGCATCATGTTGTGGGGATGTGTTTCAGAGGCAGGGACTGGGAGACTTGTCAGGATCAAGGGAAAGATGAACAGAGCAAATTACATATAGATCCTTGAGGAAAACTTGCTTCCAAGCCCTCGGGACCTCAGACTGGGATGAAGGTTCACCTTCCAACAGGACAATGACACTAAGTACACAGCCCAGACAACGCAGGAGTAGCTTCGGGACAAATCTCTGAATGTCGTTGAGTGGCCCAGCCAAAACCCAGACTTGAACCTGATCAAACATCTCTGGAGAGACTGGAAAATAGCTGTGCAGCAACGCTCCCCATCCAACATGGCAGAGCTTGAGTGGATCTGCAGAGAAAAATGGGAGAAACTCCCCAAATACAGGTCTGCCAAGCTTGTAGCGTAATACCCACGAAGACTCAAGGATGTAATCGCTGGCTAAAGTGCTTCAACAAAGTACTGAGTAAAGGGTCTGAATACGTATGTAAATGTGATATTTCTGTTTTTTATTTTTAATACATTTGTAAACATTTCTATAAAACTGTTTTTGCTTTGTAATTATGGGGTATTGTGTGTAGATTGATGAGGGAAAAAAACAATTTAATCAATTTTAGTATAAGGCTGTAACGTAACAAAATGTGGAAAATGTCAAAGTGTCTGAATACTTTCAGAATGCACTGTAAATACTCACTTCCATAGGGTTTAGTCTAGATAAAACCATAAAAATGTATCTGTACCATTTGTTTGAAGAGAATCATATATGGTATTATTCTTTAAATGTGCATCGTTGGCTCACATATCCCATATATTCTATTGCTTACACTTAAGATGTAGTCATGTAGCTGTTAAACTGTACTTTCATAGGAAGCATATCATGCATGTAAGATGAATTCTGCAGTATCTCTCTATCTGAGCAGGAAAATTTTGGAAAACATCATGAGATTTCAATTGATTTTATACTGAAAACAAACAATTCCTGGGAGGACTGACTGGGTCTTTGTGTGTCAAGGCTGTGGGTAACTGGTGAAAGGAGTCAGACGCAGGAGAGCTGAGATGTGTGGACAAGGTATTTAATACAAGAAAACACCAGTATAAACGCAATACTACGGTGCTGGAAAAATACCGGTACCACGAAACAAACGGGAGTAATAACAAAACCCGGTAGACAATATACCAGCCGTCAAATACAGCCTTACCAGAGGGTTAAATAATGAACATGTAATGGGGGAATTGAAACCAGGTGTGTAAAAAACAAAGACAAAACAAATGGAAAATGAAAAGTGGATCGGTGATGGCTAGAAGGCCGGTGATGTCGACCACCGAACGCCGCTCGAACAAGGAGAGGGACCGACTCCGGCGGAAGTCGTGACAGTGTGTGATAGTCAATGTTCCCATTCCAAATGGACATAATATTAATATCCTAATAAATGTTGATATCAGGTCAAATATTTCATAGAGTATTCAGGTGTGTCAAACCTGAGAGCATTTTAGTTCCCCTATTCTTTCTGCAGTATGGCTTGCGGAATTTGCATGGTTCACATTCTTGGAAAAGTGCATAACATTTTCAACAGGTGGCTGGCTCTACGTGGGTATATAATGGCATAAAATAGGTCCAGTCCGAATCAATATGTTTTTAGAAAAATGTGTGTACTACAGAGGAATGTAATTGGTTCTATTTGAGACAGCGCCCACACCTTCTCTCTAGCTTGCTCGCTCTCTCTCTCTCTCTCCCTCTCTCTCACGCTCTCTCTCTCGCTCATTCTCTGTCTCTCTGCATGCAATTTTGTCTCAGTGTGGCAGATCAGTGCTTTCTAAATTGTTTATCCAAGTGAAAAAGCACAAATATTTTATATAATTTGAGAAGATACATGATAAGCCAATGAAGCATGACTCATATTACAGTGTGCAGAAATTAAACCCAAGATAAAAGTGTGGAGAAAGCAAACCCAAGCTTGACAAAACCAAAATAAGCAGCTTTGGGAACACTAATGTACCCCGTCGATAAACAAAATGATAGATCATTACCTAGGATTCATTTTACATTTCTGTAACCCCCAAAATAATTTCCTGTTTATCTTGATTAAGATGCACATAGTTTAGGATAATGTTTTGAATTCATATTTCATCAGATGTTTATAGAACAACATTTATAGCTACTGTAGTCCTTGGTGATACACAAAAGCAGAGATATTATGTTCACATGACTGTGACTCACTGTGTGTGTGTGTGTGTGTGTGTGTGTGTGTGTGTGTGTGTGTGTGTGTGTGTGTGTGTGTGTGTGTGTGTGTGTGTGTGTGTGTAGAAATGTACAGACAGGGAAACCTACAGGGCAGTTCTAATGCTCCCCAGACTAGCGGTGCTATGACTGAGGCAGGCAGGGGAGAGGTGGTATAGACTTGTCATACCTGAAATATAACTGATATATTTGTCTCCTTCCTTAAATCCCAAGCCAACATCTAAACAAAGTATAATATAAACTGAAATACATGTTCAAATCAAAAGTTCCCCCCCCTCCCCTCTGTCTGCTCTCTAGATATAAATTCTACAGGAAAATAACATACGGGCAGAAAGATGTCACATACTGCTGACAACATGCAAACCTGAGCGATATACTTCATCTACTCACCTGAAAATCAATGAAAGTGTATCAAATCATCCCAAACGCAACATGAACTCTCAACCTATTCCCTCGATGGATGCTTTCCAATCAAACGGAATAGCATGTGGTTTTCCCTGCAAACACAAATTACATGTTAGAGTCGCAAATACCTAATAAATGTACATCTTTAATTTGCACAGTACTTCCACAGATATTCATATCTAAGAAATCATAACCTTTGGGATGTAAAACGGCCTATCTGTCAAAGTAAATCCAGAGTTAATTACAGTAGAGATGTGTTGACAAAGCTGCCTTTGTTGTACTTCAGGACTTTACGCAATCAGACTGACATGTCTGACTGTAAGTCACTTGGATAAAAGCGTCTGCTAAATGGCATATATTATTATTATTTTGTTCAAGAGGTGAACTCGCCTCAGGCCGAGTCTTTGACAGCTTTAACTCTCACTGCTATTAAAATGGCCGCTTTTTCCCAACAGAGTGTCACGTTCTGACCAGTAAAAGGGGTTATTTGTTATTGTAGTTTGGTCAGGGCGTGGCAGGGGGTGTTTTTCTGTGTGTTTTGGGGTTACATTCTATGTCCTTTTTTCTATGTTTGTTATTTCTTTGTTTTGGCCTGGTATGGCTCTCAATCAGGGACAGCTGTACATCGTTGTCGCTGATTGGGAGCCATACTTAGGTAGCCTGTTTTCCTTTGGGTTTTGTGGGTGGTTAATTTCTGTTTAGTTCTAGTTCACCTGACAGAACTGTTTGGCAGTCGTTTTGTTTATTTGTAAAGTGTTCATTTTTCCCCATTAAATTACAAAGATGAACAAATTCCACGCTGCACCTTGTTCTCTTCACAACGACGGCCGTTACACAGTGAAACAATGAAACACAGTCAGCAGGCCCCAGTATGAAACAAGATACAATAGTCATTAAACTTTTCACTTAACCCGTGGACCTTATAAACAAAAACACACATACAGTATGTAGGATATTATTTTTATCACCCTGTTGCAGGAAAACTTTCCTGCAATGCAGGACATTTTAAACTTGTAGTGTACTTGAGGTTTAAAAAGGCTTCTGAAGCTTACAATTTCCACAAAAATATCCATTACATTACAAAAAGAGTGTAAGGAAATCCAATCCAAATAAATAAATGAATGAATGGAACATGTGGGGTCTGTCTTTTCACATGGCTATTTAGCATGTTAACCATACTTTCACTGAATAGACAATGTATTTTTATATTCATATCTTCTTTAGATTTCAATCTTTGAGATCAATGGCCAAATGATATCAGCTGGAAATCAAACCCAACATGTACAGAATATATCCATAGTTCTAAACACCATGAAGAATAGTGAGTGATCTTTTTGGATACATTGATAATTGGGATCAATCCTCTAACACTGGGTAACCGGAGTCCCTTTATAGCTTCTTGTCCTTCATATCCTCGGCTAAGAGAACAATGGACAAATTACATTAAATGACTTGACAGAATAGCCAAACTGACACCATTGATTGGCTTATTATATGGCAACACCCTCTAACATGGGGTTGGTGGCACATAACTGTTGATGAGACCAAAACAGATCCCTGTTGCCATTGGGCAGGCATATGTGTGTAAACTGTAATGGAAGACCTGGTTTCAAATACTATTTGAAATGATTTCAAATGCCTTAGCTATGCTTGATTGAGCTTGCCTGTTTCAATGGCACCAATCGATGGCACCAATACAAATGCTTCCATCTGGCAAATGCTTCCATGATTTGAAAGATTTCAAATAGTATTTACACCCAGGTCTGGTAGTATGAAGCCATGGTCCCCCAGCTGCCTATGCAGTCATCCTTGCCCTGCCTTTCCTCCGGCCGCCATCACAGCAGCTGAGGATCCATTTTAAGAGCGATGCATTCAACAGCTGGTGCTGCCGAGCCCAGGTCTGGTAGAGGTGGATGAGGAGAAGAGGGGGAGGAGGAGAGGGGGAACTGTCTTTGGAAACACAGGACATGGCACATGTCTGACTGTAGGCAAGCAGCCAAATGGGAAAACAATGTTGAGGAAGGAACATGGACTCTCTCTCTCTCTCTCTCTCTCTCTCTCTCTCTCTTCACATACAGTATATGAATACATACCTGCCATCATTCACCCTTCGTGTAGTATAGGCTCCGGGAAGCCCTGAGAATAGTTGCGTGCTATACCCATGTGCTGAATGTTTTTGAAAACTGAGAAAGAAGTTGGCCGGCGTTCACAGCATACTGTCATTGCTGGCCAGGTGATACATGAACTGCTCTAAAAACACGAAATGTGAAAACCAGTGAATGGTGGACGCAATTCCTTTTTTTTCTGGTCTGGGCCCATTTTCCCAAAAGTGATGGAACTTAGTCTTACGAGTGCTTTAACG
Source organism: Salmo trutta (assembly GCF_901001165.1). Taxonomy (NCBI): domain Eukaryota; kingdom Metazoa; phylum Chordata; class Actinopteri; order Salmoniformes; family Salmonidae; genus Salmo; species Salmo trutta. Next base: position 8,319,464 of record NC_042991.1, read on the forward strand.
ACACATCGTTCCAACAACGGCCGAAGATGGAACAACACCACACAGACAGAGTCGGATCAGCTTTCTATATTCAATTCTTACCTTAGCATTATAATTATTTCACAATACTGATGAAGGATCAGCTCCTAGAGAGACACATTTGAAGTCGGAAGTTTACATACACCTTAGCCAAATACATTTAAACTCAGTTTTTCACAATTCCTGACATTTAATCCTAGTAAAAATTCCCTGTCTTAGGTCAGTTAGGATCATCACTTTATTTTAAGAATGTGAAATGTCAGAATTATTTAATCTTTTTTTTATTTTATCACATTCCCAGCAGGTTTACATACCCTCAATTAGTATTTGGTAGCATTTCCTTTAAATTGTTTAACTTGGGTCAAATGTTTTGGGTAGCAATCCACAAGCTTCCCACAATAAGTTGGGTGAATTTTGGCCCATTCCTCCTGGCAGAGCTGGTGTAACTGAGTCAGGTTTGTAGGCCTCCTTGCTCGCACACGCTTTTTCAGCTGTGCCCACACATTTTCCATGGGATTGAGGTCAGGGCTTTGTGATGGCCACTCCAATACCTTGACATTGTTGTCCTTAAGCTATTTTGCCACAACTTTGGAACTATGCTTGGGGTCATTGTAAATTTGGAAGACCCATTTGCAACCAAGCTTTAACTTCCTGACTGATGTCTTGAGATGTTGCTTCAGTATATCCACATAATTTTCCACTCTCATGATGCCATCTATTTTGTGAAATGCACCAATCCCTCCTGCCGCAAAGCACCCCCACAACATGATGCTGGCACCCTCGTGCTTCACGGTTGGGATGGTGTTCTTTGGCTTGCAAAACTCCCCCTTTTTCCTCCAAACATAACGATGGTCATTATGGCCAAACAGTTTTATTTTTGTTTCATGTCCAGAGGACATTTCTCCAAAAAGTGCAATCTTTGTCCCCATGTGCAGTTGCAAACCGTAGTCTTGCTTTTTTATGGCAGTTTTAGAGCAGTGGCTTCTTCCTTGCTGAGCAGCCTTTCAGGTTATGTCGATATAGGACTCGTTTTACTGTGGATATAGATACTTTTGTACCTGTTTCCTCTAGCATCTTCACAAGGTCCTTTGCTGCTGTTCTGGGATTTGATTTGCACATTCGCACCAAAGTACGTTCATCTCTAGGAGACAGAACACGTCTCCTTCCTGAGCGGTATGACGGCTGCATGGTCCAATGGTGTTTGTACAGATGAACGTGGTACCTTCAGGCGTTTGGAAATTGCTCCCAAGGATAAACCAGACTTCTGGAGGTCTACAATTTTTTTTCTGAGGTTTCTTTTGATTTTCCCATGATGTCAAGCAAAGAGGCACTTCGTTTGAAGGTAGGTCTTCAAATTAACCATAAGTAAACCTTCAATAGACTAAAATTATGTCAATTAGCCTATCAGAAGCTTCTAAAGCCATGGCATAGTTTTCTGGAATTTTCCAAGCTGTTTAAAGGCACTGTCAACTTAGTGTATGTAAACTTCTGACCCACTGGAATTGTGATACAGTGAAATAAGTGAAATAATCTGTCTGTAAACAATTGTTGGAAAAATTAAATGTGTCATGCACAAAGTAGATGTCCTAACCGACTTGCCAAACCTATAGTTTGTTAACAAGAAAAATGTGGAGTGGTTGAAAAACGAGTTTTAATGACTCCATCCTAAGTGTATGTAAACTTCCGACTTCAAATTTATTACCACCTATGTCTGCAAGTATTGAGGTGGCATTAAATCTTAGATTTGGCACATCATTGAGCACGTTGTTACACAAAAAATGACAGACGGTAGCCTATTATTAGCAAAATAGAGCTCAATTGATTGAACTTGAAATTGATTTCAATATGATTGAAATATAAATACCTATGTAGTCTAGACTGTATTATTATTATTATTATTATTATTATTATTTAATGCTGCAGTCATCTCGATTTGAAGCATCTTTTTATTGCCAACGTTGTATTGGTAGTCAACTTCATTCTGAAGTTATCAGCGGTTACAGGGAGACAGATAAACATCTTGATTCTACATTTAGCAGACAATTTCTGTGTATAGAGTGACACGCAAGGGCAAAAAAGCATCTAACATCGCACTTAGCTGTTCTGCGAGTGGTCTGAGGCAGTCTGTAAATAACGAGTGTTTTCAAGTGCAACTTCACTAATGATGGTTTTGGGAAAAAGCTCAGAGATTTAACAATGTTCCTACAAAGGGTCTAACAATGAGCTTAGGCTTAAGATGCTTTTGGAAAACAGAACCCAGTTGTGTTTACATAGGATTAGCCAGGGTGGTGTCAGGTAACTGAAAAATATGCCTGTTTCAGTCTGTTTCTAGTGTTTATGGACACAGAACTAAGGAAATGTGTGAAAGAGAAAGAGCGATACAAAGAGAGAGTGATGTGAGAATTATAGGGAGCATACTTAAGTTCACACAGGACACGAGGTCGATAATATTTTCGGCCTTAAAACGATCTCAAACTTCTCACTTCAGATCTCCATCGCAACTCAATCACCTCTCTACCAATGCTCTTCAGCAGCTGTATACAAGGTGCCCAATTTCAACAAGTGAGGTTGTAGATACTGTGTAAGTTATAAAGTGGGTGCATGCCTGATGAAGGTGTGGCTACGAAAAATATTTGTCAAATGGAAGTAAATCACTCAGGGTGCTTCTGAGCGGGAACAGGAACAGTGGGGACAACCTCTGTATCACTGCCCGCTAGCTTTGAACTCAGTGAGAGAGAGAGGGTGGAAGAGGGAGAATGGGAGGGAGGGAGAAAGAGAGATAGGTGAGAAGGAGAGAGAGACTAGGTGGAGAGAAGGAGGGAGGGAGAGAGGGAAATAGAAACAGAAACAGAGTTTGGTGTGAGGGAGAGAGAGAGAGAGAGATGGGGTGGACAGGGGAAAACAGAAAGAGAGAGAGGAATGGAGATAGACAGACAGAGAGAAAGCGAGAGGGGGGGGGGAGGTACAGATGGGTGGCTAGCCAGAGGTGAGGGTTATTCATATCTCAGGCGTCCATCTTTTCATATTTCTATTTTTTCCTTCTGTCTCTCACTTTGTCTCTCTTTGGTCTGCAGACTAAAGACAATCTCAAAAGCTTACGTATTAAATCTATTGCAGCCACTCGGATATCATTTCAGATTTCCCATAGTAATGGCGCGTAGAGTAGCCCTCAGATTAAATTGCAAATGCATGTTTATTGAACTGGATACTGTCAGGGCAGGGCTGTTGTATATTGTCTATTATCAGGACCTTTCTGTAAGCTCATCTCCGTAGTGTGTGTTTGTGTGTTTCTATCATGTGTGCCTTTGTGTGTGATGGTGTCTCCATGCATGTGTGTGCATGTGCCTACATGCGCGTGTGTGTCTGTGACCTGGGATTTCCATGTTCCCTAACCAGTGGATTGACCCTCCAGGACTTAATCACTCCACCGTATTGCTTTAAAGGGGAAATCTGCAGTTGTTACATCCATTTTTTTTACTTATAAATTAATGATATGCACTCATTGATTCTTGAAGAACATAACTTATCAATGACAAAATATAAGCTTGTTTTACTCCAATGTTTGTAAACAAAGTAAATGTAACCAAACTCTATATAGCCTCAAAACATGGTTACAACTATAATTTTACATTGCCGTGAAAAAGTATTGCCCCCTTTCTGATTTTCTCTGTTATTGCATATTTGTGATACTGAATGTTTCCAGACCTTTAACAAAACCTAATATTATATAAAGGGAATCTGAGTGAACAAATAACACAACAACTACATACTTAATTTATTTATTTCATAAATAAAGTTATGCAACGCCCAATGCCCCTGTGTGAAAAAGTAAATGCCCCCTTACACTCAATAACTGGTTGTGCCACCTTTAGCTGCAATGACTACAACCAAACGCTTCCTGTAGTTGTTGATCAGTCTGTCACGTCGCTGTGGAGGAATTTTGGCCCACTCTTCCATGCAGAACTGCTTTAACTCAGCGACATTTGTAGGTTTTCAAGCCTTGCCACAACATTTCAATTGGGATTAGGTCTGGACTTTCCAAAACGTCATATTTGTTGCTTTTTAGCCATTTTTATGTAGACTTGAGTGTGTGTTTTGGATCATTGTCTTTCTGTATGACCCAGCTGCGCTTTAGCTTCAGCTCACAGACGGAGGGCCTGACATTCTCATGTAGAATTCTCTGATACAGAGCAGAATTCATGGTTCCTTCTAGTAACGCAAGTCGTCCAGGTCCTGAGGCAGCAAAGTATCCCCAAACTATCACACTATCACCACCATGCTTGGCCGTTGGTATAAGGTTATTACTGTGGAAAACAGTGCTTAGTTTTTGCCAGGCATAATGGGACCCATGTCGTCCAAAAAGTTATACTTTTGACTCATCTGTCAATAGAACATTCTTCCAATAGTCTTGATGATCGTCCAGGTGATACCCGGTGTTTTAGGCTAACTTGAGTCAACTTTTTGGACGAGATGGGTCCCATTATGTCTGGCAAAAATTAAACACTGCATTCCACAGTAAGAATATTTCTCCCCCCAGCATTTTGCCCGAAACAGGGGTGGGGAGTATGCTTTGTTATTGTTTCAACTGCTGATTGCCACTTTAAAAGGGACGCATTCAGTCATATGCTCCATATATATATTAGACTCCCTGCTGATTGGAAGAAAAGGGTAAAAGAATGAGCTCAGGGAACGAGAGCCAAGTCAGCGTTTACTCACTCACTCAAGAAATCATGGAACTCATTTAATCAAAGTGTAAGATCGAATTCTGGAATGAGCTCGACTGCAACTCCTTTAAGTTATTTTCTGCTGCATCCCAAAACAAGAAACGAATATGTTCCACTTTAATAATACCTTGCATTGATTATGCACATGTTCCTCCAGTAAGTTTCTTTTTTCAAATATATATTTTTTTATTTTATATGTCTGGTTTATAGTGTTTTTCTGGGGGGGAGGGGTTAAAGAGCAGCGCTGTCACATCCCTTTTGTGAGACACGCACGCACACGCTCACACATGAACACACATGAATACACACACACACTCCCACCCCGCCACAGACACGCACACACACGCAAGCACACCCACACACACAACCTCCGGCTGCCCCGGCTGCATCTATGAATATTTTAGTGAGTCAAATGGATATCATATCTGACTGAGTGGACCTGGTACAGGCAGTAACACTACAGGTGGGGCATAAGCAAGAACCAGTACACACTGGCCAGGCCTTGCTGCAGGGTTCAAACAGTATTTGTTTTTTTTGGGGATACTTTGAGCGTTTGTCTGAGCTTGGCCTGGAGTGATAGATGGGCAGCGTTTGGAATTGTTATGACAATTTTGTTGGTTCCATTTCGCCAGACAAGCTCAATCAAGTACTTAAATACTATTTGAACCCAGGTATGCTGTGCATGTTAACATAACACAATGGCTACGTATCAGATGATTCTCTGGCCTCGCTCACACGGAGGAACACATCTAGAACAGGAACGGCCCTAAAGCGATTACAGTACAGGCAGTTTCACACAAACCATGCATTAAAGATTGTTCTTTTTGCAATGTCATTTTTATGAAAGAGAAATGCACAAAGAGGGAATGTGATACTTTATTTGATAATAGCTCCTTAACTCTAGGCAAAGAGGAAAACTACACTTTATAAACTGTAGCCCAGACCTTAAACTCGAGGTCGTACAAAAGCGCAGCATCAATTATTTGGATATGAGAGGTACATTATTCTTGGCGGAGGACGCTGAATCGGTTTGAGGTTCTTAACTACAGTGACACAACAGAGTGAACAACGCAGCACTACTCGTACTTCTAAGACATCCTCATCTTCCTTCTCATGAAAATAGCATCTTTTCTCAGAGAATTCATCATGTTTCATCACACTGGCTCGCACACACACACGCACACGCTCACACACACAAAGACACTGCAAAGAGAAAACTAATATGAGTGACATTCCAGACGCATACAGTATATGCCTTGCGGTCCTGCTGAATTTCCAGGGAGCATGTACTGTCTGTCTGCCGTTAGTGTAATAACCCATAAAAACCTCTCACCACCGCTGGTAAAGACATTTCTAAAGTAAATATGGCTCTGGTTGACACCGCAATGTGTGTGTAGTAGGACCGTTGTCAACATGGCACCGCCTGTCAACGTACTGTAGTCATCCTCAGTGTCGCCACGGCACCACGGTTTATTCTAATCTCTTCTGCAGCTTCGACACAGCGACGAAACGGTGTGACGCGGCGAACAACGTGTCAGTGTGCTACTGTTGGACATGATGAGGCCTGATGTGGACCCCATATGGAGGAAACGTCTGGACCCAGTTTTAGAATGCTAGTTTGTGTGTGTATACTGTGTGCATAGCCACGGGAAGTAGGGGTGCTGAGGGTGCTGCAGCACCCCTTAAAAAAAATTGCGCACTGTGCCTTTCCTACCCCTGTATTCAGGGCTGGTCCCGGCCATTCTGAGACAAAAATAACTAGAATAAAACTAGAATAGTTCCAGTAAGCACAATTATGTTGAAAACACGTCTAAAATATGTATTTTCTAGACGTTGAAGTTGGGTTCAATTTAGGTTCTGAGTAAAAGGTGATAAGACGTATTTTCCGGACGTTGAAATCAGATTCATTTTCAGTTCTGAATGAAAGACCAGCCCAAAAACCAACATCCGTGGACGTGGAAATCAAGGCTGGTCTGGACTGCACCAAGAAAAGACTCTTGGTCCGGACAGAACCAAAAAAAGACGTCCAAAAGATTTCGTCGTCGGTCCGTGCATGTTTACTTGGGTGTTGCCTACCATATCAGCCTGTAATGGAATTTTATGAATGCCCATCTGTGTTAGGCCTACCGTTTGTTAAAAACCTGTTAGTGATCCCTTCCTGTGCCAATCCTGTTAGCGGGATCGATTTGACAACATCCAGTGAAATTGCAGAGCGCCAAATTCAAACAGAAATACAATATTCAATATTCAAGATAACCGAAAATATAAGTGTAAGACATCAAAATAAAGCTTAACGTCTTGTTAATCCAGCAGCAGAGGCAGATTTCAAAAAGGCTTTACGGCGAAAGCAGACCATGCGATTATCTGAAGACAGCACCCCACACATGAAAATCATTTTCAACCAGGCAGGTGGCGACACAAAATTCAGAAGTAACGATATAATAAATGCCTTACCTTTGAAGATCTTCTTCTGTTGGCACTACAAAATGTCCCAGAAACATCACAAATGGTCCTTTTGTTCGATAATGTCCTTCTTTATATCCTCAAAATGTCCATTTATTTGGCGCCTTTGTTTCAGAAATACACCGGTTCCAACTCGCCCAACATGACTACAAAGTATCTAACAAGTTACCTGTAAACTTAGTCCAAACATTTCAAACAACGTTCCTAATCCAACATAAGGTATCCTAAAATGTAAATAATCAATACAATTTAAGATGGAATATACTGTGTTCAATACCGGATAAAAACAACGTGAAGCGCGTTCCAGTTCACGCGCACCAAACAGTAGAATCCATCTGGAGTGACACAAACAAAGAACAGCCGTACTTTTTCATTTCTCAAAAGACAAACATCAACCAATTTCTAAAGACTGTTGACATCTAGTGGAAGCCATAGGAACTGCAACCAGGTTCCTATTAAATAGGGCTTTCAATAGAAAATCAATGGGAAAAACTATGACCTCAATTTTTTTTCCCCTGCCAAATAAGTTATGTTATACTCACAGACATTATTTTAGGGTGTTTTCTATCCAACTCTATCAATTATATGCATATCCTAGCTTCTGGGCCTGAGAAACAGGCAGTTGACTTTGGGCACGCTTTTCATCCGGACGTGAAAATACTGCCCCCTATCCCTAAGAAGTTTTAAACAGGCTGTTGCGTTGGCTTTATTAGTCCTGATTCCTGTAATAAATTTGGCTATTTAATATTTAAATATCAGCTTAATTGGGATAGGGGGCAGTATTTTCACGGCCGGATAAAAAACGTACCCGATTTAATCTGGTTACTACTCCTGCCCAGTAACTAGAATATGCATATAATTAGTAGATTTGGATAGAAAACACTCTAAAGTTTCTAAAACTGTTTGAATGGTGTCTGTGAGTATAACAGAACTCATATGGCAGGCAAAAACCTGAGAAGATTCCATGCAGGAGTGGAAATCTGATTTGTGGAATCACCTTCAACACTTTGCCTATGAAACACACCGTGAGTTTAGCACTTCCTAAGGCTTCCACTAGATGTCAATAGTCTTTACAAAGTGGTTTGAGTCTTCTCCGGTAAAAACTGACCGAACGAGAGGCCTGGAAAGTTGGTCATAGAGAAAGGGCCATTACTACTATGACGCGGGCGCCCGTGGGTACCCTTTCGTTCCGAAACGTTTAGTAAGACAATGCAACTGTCCGCCTTGAATATTATTGAAGCTCTGATTGAAAAAGGCCCTAAAGATTTATGTTATACAACGTTTGACATGTTTGAACGAATGTAAATATATATTTTTTGCACATTCGTGACGACAAGTCCCGCGCGCCTCGTACATTTTGAGTAGCCTTCGGAACGCGCTAACAAGAAGGAGCTATTGGGACATAAATTATTAACTTTTTCGAACAAAACTACATTTGTTGTGGACCTGGGATATCTGGAAGTGCCTTCTGATGAAGATAATCAAAGGTAAGTGAATATTTACAATAGTATATTTGATTTTAGATGACTCCAAGATGGCGCTAACCTGTATCGCCTAGCCTATTTTTCTGAGCATAGCACCTCGTTTATTGCAAAGTGTGATTTCCCAGTAAAGTTATTTTTAAATCTGGCAATGCGGTTGCATTCACGAGATGTTAATCTATAATTCTTTGAATGACAATATTATATTTGACCAATGTTTTCGAATAGTAATTTTGTAAATTGTAGCGCTGATCCACCGGAAGCATTTGAGGGAAAATATTTTCTGAACGTCACGCGCCGATGTAAAATGCTGTTTTTATAAATAAATATGAACTTTATCGAACAAAAAATGCATGTATTGTGTAACATGATGTCCTAGGAGTGTCATCTGATGAAGATTGTCAAAGGTTAGTGCTGCATTTAGCTGTGTTTTGGGTATTTGTGATGCATGCTAGTTGCTTTGAAAATGGCAGTGTGATTATTTTTGGCAGGGTACTCTCCTAACATAATCTAATGTTTTGCTTTTGCTGTAAAGCCTTTTTGAAATCGGACAACGTTGGTCGATTCAGGAGAGGTGTATCTATAAAATGGTGTAAAATAGTCATATGTTTGAGTGAGAAATTGAAGTTATAGCATTTATGAGGTATTTGTATTTCGCGCGACGCGATTCCACTGGCTGTTGACTAGGGTGGCACGCAAACGTCCCAGGTTCCCAGACAGGTTAACCAACTTCATCAGGAGTTATCCAGAGCCTATTTGAAATGTGTTTACACACTGGGAAATGCATGAGTATTTTATTTTTCGGTATGATCAGCTCATCAAAAATATACGGATACAAACTTGAAACCACTGATCATGACAATTTATCCCATGATGTGAAACTCCAGGACAGCAGTTGTAGTAGCCTGATTCTGCATTCCATATTGTCCATTTTACATTGGCCTGTCCTGTTTTTAGGATATATTGTTTGTTAACATGTCAGCACATTTTGTATTTGATAGTGTGCCATTTATATTAGGCTTTTTGATCAGAGAAACCTGCATGATGAAAAAGTGTCTGTCTCATTGCATTGTCATACATTTTATCTCCAGACTTTAGGCTAACGAAAAAGCTACATACTCTTTCTTCCATATACTATATGATTTATGAGTGATAATTTTTTGGACGGAACGTTGGTGGAGTGTGGCAGCGATGCGTCTCTCCAACAGCTTGTCCGCTGGGAATGGACAAGCAAAATATTTTGCGCCTCTGCCTTTGACAATAAGGGCACTGCTTATCACAGGGTGGCATCAGAGAAATTGTCATAGTTTTTCAGCAGAATTCTGTGAGATTTTCTGTGTTGTTGGAGATGCGTCTTGGTCAGTTTAGCTCTGAAAATGGCGCTATCATCAATCTGCCGCCATAGGCGGTCGCCTAATCCTGCCGAATGAGTGATTCCTGTATTAGCAGACCAATATAGCCCTCTGCAGCACGGGAAACATTTTTTGCTTCACAAAAGCAGTTCACTGGGCCATTACTACTCCCCCCATTCCCATCACCCCCACCCGCAAAGATCTTCCCGCGGCTATGTATGTGTGTGTGTATGTTTGTATGTGTGTTTGTTTGCATGTGTGCATTCAGACTAAGGTGGGGGGGGTAGTGTTAAATTGATGAGGGATAGGACTTAGGCATGGGTGTTGCGTGCTGACTAGAGAATCAGGAGGGTTTTCTTTTTCAGTAGCGTGCCACAAACAAGTTTACGTTGTATCCATTCCATATGGTTCGTCCAGGAAACAGCCTTTATTAATACCATTAAGAGCACGTCAAAGAGTGACTTATGGGCCAATGGGAGAGAATGTGAAGGTACATTGTCCAGGCAGATCGCTCAAGAATTGCTTCGAAATTGGACATCTGCCTATCTCATGAGCCGCTAGGGGCAACAGTCAGAGCTATTACCATCAAGTAGGCTTGGGTTTTGCTGGGGCTTTATGGATGGGTGTGGCAGATGAGCATAATTCCATGAATCTGAATCAGAAGGTTGTGTGTTCAATCCCAGTGGTAGACACAATTTTTATTTTTTTTAATATTATTTAACACTATCCCAAACCTTCACGCTTACCTTAAACGTTCTTAATGAGTGCCTAAACGTCATGTTTTAAACCTATCCAAACCCTTAACCTTCAAAATTTGACATTTGGAGAAACGTCTAATTCTGCAGTGAGACTGTGAGAGGTTGTTGACATTGTTGGTGACGTTTAACAAATAAAAGAGGTAGTAAAAAAAAAAGATGGAAAGAAAAACATTCTCAGGGGGCCCCGTTGGCTTTCGTACGAAGACCATATGCCTCCTCGGCCTGTCAAGAGAGAATCGAAACGGCGGTGGGCCCCTTTGCGGTTCGTACGAAGACCAAATGCCTCCTCAGCATAGCAGGGAGACGGTGGCCATGTTAGCGGCCATGTGTCCAGGTGTTGTCTTTTAATTGGCATTTCCGCAAGTAATACAGAATTTCATTTGCTCTTGCTTTTAAAGTGCTTTCATGCTGTCTCCAAAATGATGTAATTAGCCAGGCATCCCGGGCAGGGTAGCAGCAGCCTCGACCCTGCTTGCATTGGTGGAGAGGTGCGCACACACGCATGCACATGTGCACACACACACACTCTCTTCACTTAAAGGTTGTGGGCTCCCGGCGAGAGGCCAGTGTCGGGGGTTTCCAGGAATATGTTTTCATTTAAGACTCAAAACACCATAAAGAGAGGTAGTAGTTTGCACAATAAACGTACACTTTCATTTCATTTTGAGCCCTTCCACTGCGGTTTCAGCTGGTGGCTTATGTTTGTAATGTATAAGAGAGCTGGGGGGCGGTGTATAAAACAAACGTTTGATAATTTGAGGTTATGGAATTCCCTTTGATGTGTGCAGTGGGGTTTGTTTCTAGTTGTTGGACAGAGATAGGGAATGTGTTTGTTTACCCAACATCAAACCTTTGCTGCTTCCTATAAACCAAGACAAAACACTTTTGTGTTCATCCCAGTTTAATAATTATATTTTAAACACCTTTAGTGTAAGCAATTTAAACGGGAATCAGGCCCACAACATGTTTACAACTTCTCACCATAGCAACCTGCTATATCTAATCTTAGTTAGTTTGAAAGCTCTCTCTCTCTCACCCTTCTAATCAAGATTCAGGAAGGAGATTGGTCTCCAATGACTTATATGCTAATGACCTGAGAGTAAATATACAGGGATGTTATTATTTAGGGGGGGGGGGGGGGAGAGAGAACATTTTAAAAGTTATTTTCCTGTTTATGTAGTGTGGATGCCTAGGGGACATGACCAGAGCCAAGTGTTAGTATGCTGGGCGTGTCGGGACGTGTAACACTGACCTGACTCATTTGGCTGAGACAGATCAGGTGATTCACCAGAGGATTAAACTCAACCTCAAGTTCAACCTGTCAGGCTGTGACAAGGAATTAACATAGAACACAAGCTACATTAGATCAACACATAGGTAGGTACAAAAATGGGAGCCACTAGAAACTGACTCAAAACTAAGTTGATACTCAAGCTAAGGTTTTTAGCATCAAAATGATATTCTGAGAAACAGACAGTTAAAATATGACAGCAATTAGACAAACATGGATTAAAAAGTAAGAAGAAATTTTAAGTGAAAAAATAAAAAAGGTTTTATAACTTTAAAAAAAATATTTTTTCATACCTGGCAGTGTTTTTAAATGTTAGACCTCCCCTGTGCCTGTCAGAATTCCAGGAGCAGCAGCATCGCCAAAGAACACAAAAACAAGCTGTTTGCTATCACCGCATTCCCATGGGATCGGACCCACCAGGGTGTGCCCATCCCACAGAAACTTACATTCATCTGCACAAACATACACATACACACTGCACGCCACACACACACACACACACACAGAGAGACACACACACTTCCATCCCGTAATGAGGTGGGTGTTTACAGTCCCAAAAGGCCTCAGAAAGGAGGCTATCAGTGCGAGCGATTAGCCAGTCCCGCTCTTGAATCAGCCACAAGAGAAAAAGGGATTAAGATTCCTGAGATGTGGGATGTGGGGCCTGCAGTGTTCATTCACACACTTCCTCTCCCTAATACAGACCACACGTTCCCAGAGGCTCTGAAGCAACGCTGATCTGGCAGTTCGAAGCTGCAACAGCAACAGCAGGCAAGGAGAGTAAACAAAGCCCTGAAAAAGAAACAAATAAATGCTCCAGCTCCCTATTACCTGCCCAGTGAGTTATGCGTGTGTTGGAACTGATATGGGATGATGATTTAGTTCATATAAGTTTTTTAAGAAACCAGTTTGTTCCTTTCCTAATTGGCAAGTTTTTGTATGGATTTTGCCTGAGGAAAAAATGACTAACACCAACAATCTCACACCTCTGTCCTCTCTCCTCAGGTGGAACGGAGGAACATAACAGAAATATAGAAATCATCTAGTCAGACAGGAGAGGCCCCAGTTCCAACAAAGCAGGCGCCTGTCATTTCCCCCCTCGAGCATTAGACAGTAAAACACACACCTCGGCTGCTGTCTCTGTTCAAAGCAAAGCACAGAGCCTGTGCAGTTTCTGAGCGAGGGGTAAATCGACAGTGGGTTTGTGGCATGTGAAGGAGTGCTAATTGCGCTCTGTCCTCATGTTCATAGCCTACAGCTCTCAATCCACCTGGGCGCTCCTCTAGCCCTGCAGCATGTCTGACTCCTGACCCCTATAAGGAACTGTACGTTATGGATGACCCTCCCTTCAGTAAAATATATTTTTACCCAACCCTCCCTGCACACACAAAAAAAACAAGTGACCCTCCCCTATACCCAAAATAATAATTCAATCATAATGTGGATAGCCGATAACATGTCTACCATTTACCCTCACTCTTAGGACAGGTCAGAGCCTTAGGTATGCACTTTTAGAAGCTGTTCTTCTTCCTGTCAGCATTACATTTGTAACGTAGCAATTTTGATAGTGCACAGGGCTGTGGGCTAGAAGGTTGTGGGTTTCGAAGACCGCCGCGGACAAGAGTAGGGTGGAAAGATCTTCTTTATCAGAGAAAAAATATATAATTCAAGCAATTCTACGTAATTTTACATGAGTAGGTTGATGATTATTGGGATGAATCTTGTCCTGGAGACAGAACTGAGCAATTTCTGCTTGATGGGCCCACTGAAAAGCTAAAATTATCTGAACATGTACTTCGTATAGCCTATAGCCTATAGTATAACTATAGGCTTTGTATCATTTTATTGAGACCACAGGCACAAGGTACACCTGATATTGCGCAACCAGCAGAGAATCAGCGATGAGGGGCAGAATGGGCAATTTAGAAATTTCATCGATTACAAATTACATGACCCTCTCCTAGACTAGATAAAAAAAATACTAAACCCTTCCTCTGATTGAAATTGGAAAAACATGTCCCTCCCCCATTTTTCTCTGGGTCCCAGTTCCAGAAATGTCGAACAGTCCCTAACTCCTCTTTTTTTCTCAGCGATTCTCTTGGAACTCCCCCCCCCCCCCATCATTCCCCTGATAACTCCCCCAGGTGCCCTCTGGTGCCCTCTGACCTCTCCATCGCCTTTGCCTCTCTGTGAACCTGCTCTCACATTCCTCCAAGACACCCCAGCCCTGAAACATGAGACCACGGTGAGCTCATCGCCACTCTCAGGAGTTAGAGGAGTTAAACAACATAACAAAAAAAGACAACCATTGTTGGATGGGTTCGAACTGGTTGTGTGTGTCGGTGTGTGAAGGTTGAGGCTGCTCAGGGGTTAAGTTACATACACTCCTCACGCAAGAGGAGGAAGCGAAACGACTGCCGGCGTCCTGCTCTGTCTCTCTCTCTCTCTCTCTTTCAGCTCTTTCTCGCCTCTCTGACTGGTGCCTGTAGTTTCCTCCCGACACACGTCTGCCGCCTGCTACATGCTGCCCGACAGACGCTGCGCTCTTTAAAGATAACGAGCCCTCACTACCCTGCCGTCCGGGAGCTGTCCTGGGATGCGTGTGTAACTCCGGGAGGTCGCCGCTCTCTCTCTGACCCTGATCTGACCACCAGCTGCCTCAAAAAACGGTAAGAGCCCCTCTTCTAATGAGTGTCTGACAACATGTGAGAGAAAGTAACAGCAGAGAGAGTGTGAGAGAGAGAGAGAGCGTGAGAGACTAACAACACCCCACGGCACTTAAAGCAAAGCTCCAAACTCAAACTCCCTGGATCTTTGTGATTCAGGCTGAGATAGCTAGGAGAGCAGTGAAGACACACTTAATCGGTGCAATCATAATTAAACCAATCAGTGCGTCTGCATAAAGAGGAAGAGTTTGAGCGAAGGAAGAACGTACTCCCAAAAGGGAGCCACTGGATCTGAATACAAGGAAGCTATTTCTAAAATGTAAATGGTGCTATTAGATACAGTAGTCTATGCATTTTTAAGGCATTGGCCATTGGCCACAACCCTAACCCTTTCCAGTTCACTGACTGTTGTGCAGTTTGAGCTATGTATTTTTGGCCAATGAAACTTGTTAATGTAGTGTTTACTAGGATAATTCCCTTGTGAAACGTTTCAGAAAGATTGTGATGCGTTCAGACAGAGCAAACCTAGAACGACTTATGGTATTTTTTATAGCCTGATAAAGTAGGGTATTATTCTGGGTAGCTGAGAAAGATAGGCTCTTAGGAGTAGCCTGGAAATTGTGAAGATAATAGTACATCTTAAAAGCTGGTACACACTTTTGATATCTTGTTTAAAATATTTTTGAATCACTTTCCAAATGAATATTATAAAATATTTGGTGAATATTTGGTGAGGCGTACTTATCAGTGAGAGGTGTTGTTCATTTAATGGGCTTTTATCTGTTGCATTTGACATGATCTGACTGCTGTATACTCTTACGTTAAAATCGAAATGATCAAGAAAAACATTTAGACGCATTAGCCCAACCGTGGAAGAGCTCTGGTTGTGAATTCATTAAAGATCAGCGGCTTTTTAAAAAAGGATAAAGAGGTTATGATTTGATTTTAGATATGTTCTTTTCACACTGTTTGCACTGAGGTTTCTCATACAGTACTTTCCTTTATCTCTATGTCAGTTTTAATTTCAGTGAAAAAGCAGGAACTCATAAGGCCCTTGCCAAAACTGCAGTTTGATTATTGAACCATTATTAAACAAACCCCACAATATTTTTTGTAATACTACCATGTAAAATGGTATTTTCCCTACCTTCAATTAACACATTCCTCAGAAACCGGGAACCCTATTCACAAACTATTTAATCATGATGTAACTATGACATCAGAACAACATATTGCTACGTGCTACGTGATAGGAGCATCAGGTTTGCTAACAGGTTTGATACCACTACAAAGAACAGTTACACGTCTCCACTTAGAATATGTCATACCAACCCTCGCTTTAGGTGCCTCGGGAGTGCATGACCTAAATCTCCATTAGTGTCTTGAGTCAGATGACCGTCGGGAAACTCAGTCATGAATCAAGCATTGTCTAGAGCAGCAACTTGGCCTCAGGGCACAGCCCAGAAATGCGGGGAGGGAGGCCAGGGAGAGCAGAGCATACATGGTAAACTGAGAGCCAGGGATAAAGTAAGAACCGTACTGAGTTATAACCTACTGCCTTCAACCCTCACCTTCTTCTGGGCATCAGAAAAAGAGGGAGAGAGAAATGACCTCCCGCAGATGAAAGAAAAATAGAACCAAATACCAGCGGGCAATGTCATTAGTGCTAAAGGAATGGATAATGTGTAATTGACCTAAAAAGTCTATATGTGGAAAAACATACTGTACTAGAATTTGTGAGCTAACCTTTTCTTGGAACTTGATGACAGATGAATATAAATAAAATACAAATGTTGTGTGTCTGAGTAATTGTAAAAGTAGGATCCTAAAATAGTGCATGAGCATAGTACAATATATCAAATAATTTGATTATTTACATTTTTACCATCAGCCACATTTAATTAGTTCCCACTGGGCACATTTACATTTTACATTTTAGTCATTTAGCAGAGCGACTTACAGTAGTGAATGCATACATTTCATACTTTTTTATTTATTTATTTATTTTTTCGTACACAGACAGGGCACAGACATCAGTTCAATAGCTAGTTTTGATTTACATTTGGTTGAGTTGTCAACTAATGTGAATTCAACGTGAAATCAACAAAAAATGTCACGTGTCATTGGATTTAGGTTAAAAGTTGGGTGAAAAAAAGACAAAACTCCCATATGTTGATGACTTTCTTCAAATCCAATCGGTTTTCCACATTGATTTAATATCATTACATTTCATTTTTTGGTTGGAATGACATGGAAACGTCTTTGATTCCACCAGTTTTTGCCCACTGGGTTGTTTCAAAATTGAGCCCAATACCAGATTCAAAAATAGGAATTTTGTTTATTTAGACGTCAATGATTTTTATTTACTTATAGGATTTTTAAAACATATTTTTATGTACTATAAAAAAAATGAAGATGAATCTATAAAAACACAAAAGCATTATTTTATCTGATTCTAACCCACTTTCAGATTAATCACAGAAAATGTTTTAGCCTTCTCGTGATAACTGCGCTGTGTGCGTCCTCTCTTGGCTGGAGCATGGATATCCAGAGAGCAAAGTAGTTTGTGACTGACTGAATTCTGAGACTCATTTTATGGGCTGTGAGCAGCAAGGCTGGACGGGCCATTGTTGTTTGTTTTGGAACGTTCAGAAGGCGGCCAAGAGAGCACTCCGGAGCTCCGAGCTGCCAGCAGCCAAGGCTTCCCGCGCAGTCTCTCTCTCTCTCTCTCTCTCTCTCTCGTTCTCTTTCTTTCACTCTTCTCTCGCTCTCTCTCACTCTTTACTCTCTCTCTCTCTCTCTGTCTCTCGCTCAGTCTCTGTATTTTCTTCTCTGTCCAGCCACCGTCACAGTGGACTCATTTAACAGGCATCACGTCTCTGACCACTGACCACCGACTCCCCCTTCATACCTTAGTGCCTCTTCCACTCTCAATCAGACACTAAACCATCAGTCATTATTCATGTTGCTGTTGCAACATCTATTCCATTCCATATCATTCATCGTGAATATAGTCTGAATTCATTGCGGTTTAATCAACAAATACATTAGCACATATCCAAGATAAACTTTGTGGACTTTGTGCAAGCCTAGACATTTGGTTGTTCACTTGCCCAGGGCTTGTAATGTAAAGGCATGCTCATCCAAGCTCTGCTACCTGCCCTCCTCTGGTTTCAGTCTGTCGGCTGCGTTCAGATTGCAATAGCAGGCTCAGTTGACGACCTGGCTGCGACAGTGCTGCCTGGCAGGCAGATCTCTTATCCCTGTGGCCCGTGATGTGTGTGTGTGTGTGTGTGTGTGTGTGTGTGTGTGTGTGCGCGTGTGCGTGTGTGCGCGTGTGCATGAGCGTGTGTGCGTGCGCGCGTATGTATTGCTTTGGCAGTAGCCCAACAGAGGGCTGTAGGCCTGGGCAGCAGTGTGATCACCTCTCTGCTTTTTATCAGCCAGAGGGAGAAAGTACTGTCCCCTCTCCCTGCCTGTCTTCCAGCAGCCAGTAATACCAGCCAAGCCACTCACATTTTCACATGACCCACAGACCTGGCCTGGAGCAAAGCAAGGCTAAACTATCATATCCCACGACACACCTTATTTTTGACTGGCATGAAAAATTGACAGCCCTCCAGCTAAACATCTGAGAGAAAGCTTTTGACACACCACCTTATCTCAGGGTTAAAAATCAGGTCCACAAAACTTGTTGACTGGCTGGCCTCATTCATATTCTGTCACTGTGAGAAACAGAGGTGTTCAAACGTAATAAGTCAGCTGGTACACACGTTTGATATCTTGTTTAAATAATTTTGAATCACTTTCCCAAAAAATCTAAAATATTTGGTGAGGCGTAGCAATTATTCACTTCTACTTATCAGTGAGAGGTGTTGTTAATTTAATGGGCTTTTATCTGTTGCATTTGACATGATCTGACTGCTGTATACTCCTACATTAAAATCGAAATTATCAAGAAAAACATTTAGACGCATTAGCCCAACCGTGGAAGAGCTCTAGTTGTGAATTCATTAAAGATCAGCTGCTTTTCAAAAAAGGATAAAAAGAGGTCATTTTAGACACCTTCTTTTTACACCACGTTTGAAAAATTGACAGCCCTCCAGCTCAACATCTGAGAGAAAGCTTTAGACAAGCCAACTTATCTCAGGCTTAAAAAACAGGTCTACAAAACTTGTTGACTGGCTGGCCTCATTCATATTCTGTCAGAGCTGTTCAAACTTAATGAGTCAGATGTATTTTTTTTGCTCCGAGAACGGAGAGAAAGTGCATGTGTTTGAATAATCCACATCAAACGAGGCGCTATGTCAGGGGAGGGTTACGCATATATTTTCCTAGTTATTCCCATCCAACACCAGTAAGCAGGACAGGAGCAGCGATGAGAGGAAGAGGTATTGTTTTGATCAGGCAGTAGGAGAGGCAGCCAGGACCAGGATGTTGTTTTCCTGCATGGGGCTGCTAGGACATATGGAGGATATTAGGCTCTGTTATTTTTCTCTCTCAGCCTGACACTGCAGCCCTAGTGAAACATGACTCAGGATGAATGGGTCTTTTAGTCCAGGGTCTGTCTTCCCACACATTGTACTGGGATTTTAAAAAAAGAAACACACGCATGAACGCGCTCAGAAACCCACACGCACGCACGCACGTGCGCACACACACGCGCGCGCGCGCACACACACACACACACACACACACACACACACACACACACACACACACACACACACACACACACACACACACACACACAGAGCTATCAGATACCTCACGCTGACCCAGCTCTGCCTCTCTCCCCTCCCCAATCCTTTTTTGGTGGTTTCTCTTCCCATAATGTTATCCCTGATAGAAGAGAAGAAGAAAAAACATCCTTCTGTCTGAATACAGATAAACAAGACATTGACTGACTGTGGTTATCTATATTCCTAAAGTAGGCTACCATCCCGAATCGGCTAGTTGGACTCAATGAAACAAAATGCAGCCACTAGGGGGCCTTCAACCATTTTGTTATGAACTGAATCAGAAAAAGTGGAATACACAAGGTGTAATTTCGAAAATCTCTTGTGCATCAGCAGTTTTCCATTTGTTATGTCAGTCACTCAGTTAGCCCATGTCAGCAGTGCTCTGCTATATGCAGAGGGGGGCCCCAATACACAGAGGGGGCCTATACGCAGAAGGGGCCTATACGCAGAAGGCGCTCCCAATCCAAATCACACTTAGGGCCCCAAACGGGCTAGAGGCGGCACTGGTTTAGGCCCAGAAGGGCCCAATTTACCCTTAGGGCCCATATTCAGAGCCCCTTTGTTTTGATTCTGTCTGAATCGCTGCGGGTTGGACCTCCTTATTAGATTCTGTCTACGTTTCCACTTGCGGTGCAGACAAGCCTCTGACAGCCTTTATCCAGTGACATCTGAGCCCAACAGCGCTGGGGCTCACTTTTATTCTGCCATTATGAGGGCAGAGGGCTCCTAATGCATATCGCTAATGCCACCTGGAGTTCGAGTAAACAGGGCTGACTGCCACACAGTGGGGCTCCAACGCCACGGCAACGACCCACCGTTTAAACTCAAACAAACTGCAGCCAACCAATCAGAGGGAGTGTCTCAGCCTTGGGCTGACCAGGGTGATTTTAGCCAGTGAGAGTTATAGAGACATATTTAATGGGCTTACTCGCATCTCTCTTGGAGGGTGCAGCAGATCAGGGCTGTCATTTGCTGGAATGTTCTTGTTGCTGGGAGGGTTTTTTGCTGTATCGTGTGATGAAGTAGTTAGACGACACATGTCAAGGTTCATCTATCCCTGTGTGTGTGTGTGTGTGTGTTTGTGTGTGTGTTTGTGTGCGCGTGCTTGTGCTTGTGTTTGTGTGAATGTGTGTATGTCTGTGTGTATGCTCAGTCAGACAGTACAGAGACCTGTAGTCCTGAAAGCTGTATCATGTCCATTAATTCAGCTCATTCGAGGTGGGATCGGATGGCCTTCCCAGAATCCCCCAGGGACCCCGGCGTTTCTCTTTGAGGGTGCCTCGTCGTCCCCACATGATACAGGATTCAATTTCAAACCCCTCAGCATATCGCCCAGCAATTGCTTTCTGCTACAATTTATTATGGCACATTAAAAGATTCCAAGAAGTGAGTGAGTTTGTGTTGGCACTAAAACAACGGCGGTCAGTTACATCTCCTTCACACTCAACGTAGCTAGAAGAGTCACCCTTTTTTGTTTCTGCTGAGCTCTAGCTGTTGCAACATCAAGCCCCTAAAAAAATCTGTCTGTTGCCACTTTTCCATAACAATATCAAAGAAGAGGAGATGGCTGTGGGCCCATTGGTTGACCTGGTCCCCTGGGGCATATAGGCTTACCGGCTCAGAATATGCACTGAGCAGCATCAAAGCCCAGAGCGCTAAGGCTGATAGCTTGTGGTGACATTGCACTGTGGGACTGAGGCAGTCTCGGCCACCATTACACGTATACCCTGGATCAGCCAGTTATAATCAATTTTCCACCCAAGATGTCTCCCTGCCTCCCACATGTTGTTGAAGCATATGGCCCATTGAAGCGAGAGGAAAGACAGACAGAGGGAAAAATAAGTCCAGTGGCACTGCTGAAAAAATACAGACAGACAGACAGACACTAGCCTACAGGAAAAGTGCACTAAACTGAAGAAGAAAAAAAACGCTACATAAAGGCAAGAAACGGAAGCAGTTTTTACTACGAACTTTTCGAGCAAAAGCAGTGAATTCCTACTGGGTTAAAACTTAGTTATCCTCTTACTGTGTAAAGCCACATCATTATCTGCTAAACCCTTCTCTCATCTCCGTACAACCACAGACTATGAATTTCAACACTGCTTCTATTGTAGCTATTTTCAGAACATAGTACTGTATCAATTCAAGATTTCTTATCGGTGGGTCTTTGCAAGTCGACAGGACATTCCTGGGCGCGTCTGTTTTTGTGCCGCGCTATTTCAAATGCACTCATGAGTGGAATTTGTTTTGCTTCAGTTGAATGTTGCAAGTCAAATGCCATGGAACGAATGCCTTTAAAAGACGCTCATCCTGGGTGTGGTACGTCAATGAAAAGAAATGCGACTTTGTGTGTTTGTGCATCTCTGTAATATGGCTTGTGTTTGTGGATGCACTCCCACATGTGTGTGTGTGTGTATGTGCATGCTGATGTGCCTACCTGTGCACGTGTGTGTGTGTGTGTGTGTGCAGGCATGCCAGTGTGTGTGTGTGTGTGTGTGTGTGTGTGTGTGTGTGTGTGTGTGTGTGTGTGTGTGTGTGTGTGTGTGTGTGTGTGTGTGTGTGTCTTGACATCTATATGTAAAAGCCCATTACCCAGACAGGGGAATATGTCTGTACATGGAGACAATAGGGGTCAAGTGTTCTCCTTTTACACAGAGCAAACGCTCACTCAGGGAGAGGAGATGAAGTGTTGGCCCTGAGAAAATAGTCCCCCAGTGTCTACTGTCTATATAGGCTACTATACCAAACCTGTCACTGGAACCAGATTAGAAACTGATGAACCTCCACTGAAAAATTATGAAGCTTGAAATGCCCATTGAATAAATGTATAATGCATTTTTAATCGATATTCTTCAAGAATCAATGGGTATATATAATTTGTTTAAATTATCAAAAATGTGCCTTTGACCATCCCCCTTTGTCATTTAAAAAAAGAAATTATCCCCCTTTTATAAAAAACAGTATCTCTAGAATTGTAAAAGTATTAGGATGGTAGGAAAGTTTTACTGTAGATATACAGTATCTGCCTGTACATTAATTTACTTGATTAATAAACAATAAAAGGATTTAAGCAATCTAGACACACTACACAGAGAGACGTCTGAATCCAAATTAGACTGAAACTCCACATACTATATAAAACAAATATAGTTGACATTTCCCTTATAACTAAG
This sequence comes from Salmo trutta, assembly GCF_901001165.1. Lineage (NCBI taxonomy): Eukaryota > Metazoa > Chordata > Actinopteri > Salmoniformes > Salmonidae > Salmo > Salmo trutta. The sequence goes on from NC_042991.1 coordinate 8,342,132, forward strand.
GAAATACAACAACAAAAAAGCATATACAAAACTATCTAGCCCGTAACTAAGGACAAAAGTGTTATTTTTTAAATTCTTGAACTAGGAACAAGAAACATTACTTTCTCAAGAAAACGATTATGAAGTTTGGATGTTATTCAACAAACACACCACTAATTACTCCATCAATTAAAACCATTAACATCTTTAAGTCCATTAGCATTTTTGACACTACACATTTAAGTGCTCATTACTCGTGCTTTAGGTTAGCGTGAGCAAATGTACCAGTACACTGGAGTATACATGGTAGTGTGTTTTTCTTCTCCGACGCATCCACCACCAACACCACCACAGTTTTTTCTCTGCAGATGTTCACGGCAAAAAAAAAAGAAGCTATATCAACAACCTGAACATTCTCCTGCTGTCACAACAGAAATCTCCATAATGAGATATAATAAGCTTTAAGGTTTTGGCCGAGTACGCCACATATTTTTCAGTTACAGACTCGCATTAACTCTCTCCATCTGCTAACACTCATAGAGTACAGCGAGCAGCTCGGTTTTCCTTCCATTCTCCAGTATTCTACTATGGCCTGGTGGAGAGTAGGGAGAGTTATGTGGCTGTTGATGAGTTATGCTGAGTTAGAGCTCTGGAGTTAGAGGCCTTGGGCAGAGCGGCCTTGGACCCTGTTCCGTTGGAAGACTATCAGAGTGCACAGTCATTAGAAATCCCTCATTTTCACTCCACTGTGTAAAAGCCAGAGTGGCATCCGCCTCAATAAGCCCAGCGAAAAGAATCACCTCCGATGGAGGAAATTGGCTGTGGGTAAAGAGGGAGAGTTTGAGGGTGAAGTTATTCTTTGGCATTCATCGGCTCTGGCTGGCTCGGTAAACAACGATAGGGAAGAATCAAGTCAGGCTTTTTTTCCAGTAAGTACTCTGTGTATTAAGGAGGTGACAAGTAGCTTTCATAAAATCCCTTAATGACCACAGAAAGGATCCCTGTTTAAATGTATATTTTCATTCATCAGGTCCTATGCTATGGCACTATTCTATAGGCCTACTGTGTATCCGCGCCTGAAGCCATACTTTACTATAAAAATATATGAAAATTACTGTAAACGGCTGAATGACAGCTATATCAAACTAAGTGTAATTGTTGTGTTGTTTCAAAAGCTGATTGTCTAGTTACAGGAAATGCTTTTATTAATCCAATGGCTTTGTCGTTTTTTACAACTTCTTTATCTGGTAAGAAAGACAGGTTTTGTTTGCATTCAGAATGTATCTTGTCGTTAATAATAATTATAGTCTCAGATGAAACCAGAGAAAACAGATGGAAACACTGCTGATTGATCTTAGTTAAGTGAATTCCCGTTCACCTGATACAGTATAACGCCTCCATCGCTTTGGCTAGTCATAAATGAGTCATTATCAAAACAAATCAAATTGAATGAACTAATCCAGTAGATGATTTCATGGTCTTCCCGAGGGCGTTTCTGGCAAAAGAATGTATTCTCCATCAACATGCCTTGAGACACTGATCAGCTCGTGACACAGAAGGTCAATTATGTGCTTTAACCCTTAATAGACCAATGAACTACTTGTGAAAGGGAACCTGATCCTGGATCTATCAACTTCTAGGTGTAGAATTACTGTATTATGTTAGCTTCAACAGAGCCAATACTATAGGCTCTCATTGTTGAGTTAAACTGAACAAGTGAGTAATGGAGCAGTTGGCCTTTGTTCTACTTGGGGGGGGGGGGGTGACAGATGAGGTAGGGAGGGTAGGGGTAGATGTTTGGCTACACAGAGCAGGAAAAAAAACGCTGCTGCGTTGACAAGAGCGAAAGGGTGTAATTGCTGCCTGGGAAGGGGAAGTGTGAGAGAGGGAGAGCAAGGAATTACCTGACACTCGGTGTGTGTGCGTGTGCGTGTGCGTGTGTGTGTGTGTGTGTGTGTGTGTGTGTGTGTGTGTGCGTGCATGTGTGCCTGACACTAGCCTGTTTGTAATTAAATGCTGTCAGTGGGCCGGATAGGTCGGAGTGCGTTGAGAGATTAGTAGGCTCAACTGGGCACGCTCAGTGGCGGTACTGTTTGCTCTACCTCACCCTGTCTTGTATCCAGTATAGAAGCCAAGAAAAACTCCAGCAAGAGAAGTGACAGGTCTCTCCTCCTCCCTATCATCATTGTGATCTCTCTCTCTCCCCCCACCTCTCCCTATTCTTGGCATAGTTCAGCTTGTCTATCTATGAGGGGCTTGGATTCCTCTCTGTAAGAGTAATAACAATGACTTTCTGACTGTGTTACTGAAGTGCTGTGATGAATGCTGGGGAGTTGAAAACACTACTTTCTCTGACACCTGCAGGCAGTGGTGTGTGTGTGTGTGTGTGTGTGTGTGTCGGTTTGTGCGTGCATGTGTGTGTCTTTGCACTCATCTGTGTGTGTGTGTGTGTGTGTGTGTGTGTGTGTGTGTGTGTGTGTGTGTGTGTGTGCGCGTGCATGTGAATGAGTGATTACCTGTGTGCACGTATGTGTGTATGCGTGCCTGCGTTTACGAGCTTATGACCCATACCCAAACTGACACAATTCAGTTGGCCATACTTCCTTTCCACGTAATCTCGTTCCTCTACTGGTCGGATGAGCATAGGGTTTCATAACGCGTGAGTGCTATCTCGACAGAGATAGCACTCACCTGAAACAATGTTTCAGCATAAAGGGCTCCATTTATAAACAATGTTTCAGGTGATAATAAAACATTGAGTTACTTTTCCCTCAACTTCTTTCTCTTAGTTTCTAGCAAGTCAAGCTAGTTTACACAGAGCAGCTAACGATAGCTAACTAACTAAAAGCTAGGCTCGGTTGAAGATGGTGTAGCTACACCTCATAAACAAATGTCATTACCATCACAATAAACTTTTCCGAATTAAAACGTGAGGCTACAGTCATATAATATAATTGGCTTAACATCCAATGTTGTACTCATGCGTGTGTATGTGTTTGCATGTACAGACAGCATGAAGGGCTCCATTTATAAGTTATTCTTGTTAGCCAATCAGTTGAACTGGACCGAAGCCAACTCTCAAGTCCTGAGGTGGGTTTTCTAACACAACCCCTGTGCTACACGACAGTTTCCGTTCCCCCACAAAGTCCAGACATGCACAGATAGCTAGAGAGGAACGCACATGTGCTAACACTCTCCTTCCAAAAGATACATTTAAGAGGACATTGTTTGAACCTACATCTCTCTGGCAAACCGCCTCCCCCACAAAATATCTCTAAAACACTTCCATGTGCACGTCTAGAGCATTCCCCCGTCCTGACTACCAATCCCAGGCTTTTCACCTCAAAGTCACTGGACACCCAGGAGAAAACAGATACTCATGAGAAATACCTGCTCACTCTAATTGGGGAAAGAGGGATACATTCAACTGACATGTGTCTTCTGCATTGAACCCAATCCCTCTGAATCAGAGAGGTGCGGGGAGCTGCCTTAATCAACATCCACATCATTGGTGCCCGGGGAACAGTGGGTTAACTGCCTTGCTCAGGGCAGAATGACAGATTTGTACCTTGTCAACTCAGGGATTCAATCCAGCAACCTTTCGGTTCCTGGCCCAACGCTCCTACCCGCCATGCTACCTGCCATAACAGTTTTAAATAACGCAGGGGGAATTTTTGACATGCCTCACACGTGTTGACTATTGTTTTTATTTTCTCAGGGAAACAGAGCCAAGGTTGTTTTATTACAGTCATAATCTCACACGGGAGACATATCCGTGTGTTAAGGGGACTTAAGATGCTTTAACAACCGTTGTTGGGCAGGACACACCTCAATGTGAATTAAAAGTGTTGGTACTAAGATCGTGGGGAGAACAAAGCGGTTTACTGTTTGTGGGAATGCCACCTCACCGTTTCGCGGACGCAAACCTACCAACCTGCGGTTTAAATGAGTTTGTTTTAGTTCTTTTTTTTCAATTTGTTTTCCTCGTGCCTGCTGTTAATGTGAATGTGGTTCAGCAAAACTGCGGCATGCACAGCAAAATTACACACACTGCTTTGACAGTGCAGCGATCACGCTAAAGCCACCCTAAACCACCACATTAATCACAACAACAGTCTCAACAAGTAGCTCGGCATGACAAATGTGTGTGGGCAGTGTGTGCACACGCACAGCAGGGAGGACATGGCGCTTAGTATATGCATTACACACATCAAGATTATGTTTAATCAGACCCAGGCTTGCTTGCTCTATGTGGCGAAACATTGCATAGAACACATGGGCTGAATGGCACATCAATTCAACAAAATCTGATTCTGTTCTCGTGTTCTAAGAACGTGTTTTTTTTCTGACAGATAACAATAGTACACAGTACTAGCAGTAAATACACCACGCAGAACAAGGGTGCTGCTGCATCTAAATATAACACAACATAGTCTCCGCTCCTTTTGATGTACAAGAGCATGGAATTGATACAAGAATTTCTTAGCATCATAATCCTAGATATAGGATTCAATAGGGAAATAATTTCAAGGCACAAGCTAGAAACATAATTTAGAAAGTAAAAATTCATTGACAAATGTCAATATTTCAACTTTAATTGTGCAATATGCAGAAATTGCTCCACAATTTCCTGTTTGCTAAAATTCTAATAGTTCGCCTAATTTCAGTTTGTGCCAAAACAAGCAGACATTGTGTAGAGAATAATTTTATAATCTAAAACACTTTGAAATATCAAAAATATTGTATTTCCAGCTGTTTGAAGCTGGTGTACAAAACAAAGAGTAAAAGACACAAAACGAAAGTTAAGAACGGGAAGCATAGAAATAGCGAACATAGAACAACTCTACAGCTTCTTTGACTTGCTTTCAATGAGAATGACAGATATAGAACTCAAAGTTCTATGTGAATTTGGTCTGGTTGCCCAAAAAGCTACATATTGCAGCTTTAAGTTAGTCTATTGTTTGAAAGCTTTTAGTTCGCAAAGAAAATGTAATGTGACAAAGCTAAAGACTTCAGTCTTGCTTCAGACAGATGGAAAATCTAACTAATGGAACTGCCCCCATGGGCAAAACCACATAACATTCATATCAAAGCCAATACATCTACCACATGAATTTCTAACCATGCAATCAGGGCCTTTGGCAAGTCAATGAATACTGTTGATCAGCCAGACGATAAGGGGAACCAACAGTGCACTGGAACTTTGTATGAAAGCAATGTTCTTATTAGTTATAAGACTGTTGATATCAGACCTTAGTTATGGGAATATTATCCTATCGCAAATCTCTGCAATTTAATCTAGGAGCAACAAGTCAAACCCATGACTGGAAGAAAAAAAGGGAGAGAGTTTAAACCTCCAAAGAGTTGACAGTCCGTATCATTGACAAGATTACATTGAGTATCTGAGAGGAAAATCAGTACATTGTTACAGCATTGTTGCTTTGTGTTTACCTTAACCCTACACAACTGTATCAACATACTAATAGTATTATTATTGCTGCCACTGCATTGCAAAGTTCCTTGTGTTGCTTAGTCTTCGAACATCTCTTATTGCACTTTCATGAACATATTTCACTTCGTTGAAGTCCATTAGACCATGATCTCCATTAACCCTTAATGATGACCAGTTGTCCAGCCGTCTTCCACTTCCTCAGTAAAATGTTATTTTGGGCAGTGGCCCTTAAAAATAACTAATGAAACTAAAACTATGATCACTCAATTTATCTTAATGCAATCGGACAGGTTTCCCCACTGTTTTTTACTTACCTGGAACAATGCAATTAATCTAGAGTTTTGCATTAAGAACGGAGAGAGAGAGAATAGACCGGAGGATCCGAGGAATACAAAATGAAAAGTCGTGAATTATATAGTGGGGCTCCAGCTACTGAACTTTGCTAGAATACAGTTTTTCATTTATTTATTTTTGTCATTTTTTTGAGTGGCCTGAGAGTCACTGCTGACTGACTCCCGGAAAAATAGAGCGAGGTGATTCTGGCCCTCTTCCTGCAAAGCTGAGAGGAGAGATATTAGCCATATGTGATTAATTTACAGCGCTATGCTTCAATTAATCTGCGCAGGGTGGCAGGCGCCAGGGTTGGGCCCTGTTCCACCTGCGAGAGAGGGATGAGAGAAAGAGAGTGAGAGATGAGAAATGGGAGATGAGAGAAAGAGAGAGGGGGGTGTAGAGAGAAAGAGAGTTAAGAGAGTTATCTTCTGGGGCAACGCAGCCCTGTGAAGGATGAGGGACGAAAGGGGATCCTTTTAATCGATAGATCTTACATAATCCCTCACACAAACCCCATTCCCTCCTTCTCTCCCTACTCCTCTTCAGTTACTCTCCATCTCTCTGTCTATTTCTTACTCACTCTCTCTCTCACTCTGCCCTCTTCCTCTCCCTCTTTCCCTCTGGAAAGCGTACACTAACACAGAAATATAATAACAGGAGGTCACACTTTATTTGGATAGTCTGGATTTTTCCATCTGTAGATGCTCTACAGATGGTCATACTATCAACAAACTATCTGCTGATAAGCAGCTGCTTGCTTACAGTTAAGGTTATGTTTAGAATAAGGTTTAGGGAAGGGTTCATTTTAGGGTTAGGATAAGGGTTAAGGTTAGGGTTAGAGCTAAGGTTAGTAGATAGTTAGTTGAAATGTTACTGATTGTCTGTAGCGAGTCTGTCAGACATCTACTATCCCAAAATCTACTATCCCAAAAAAAGTGTTACCTAATATAAACCTGGAAGAGGGCAGCACATGTTCTAAAGACGCTGTGTGATTCACCAGCCTAGTCCCAACAGCAACTGGGCAGTGTCGTGCTTCTAATCGTCTGATGTTAGAGATCCATAGGAGACCGCCTGAGGATGTTTGCAAGACTCTTTTCAAATGGGAAGACTCACTGTGGCAGTAAGTGAAAGCTAAGGGGTAGAAAGTGGTAAATGCGAAACCCACAGTGACCAGATGGTACAGATTGGTATGTGAGGGCTATTGCCTTAGCGAAAGCTATATGGGGTAAACATTTTATTTGCACATCTCGGTAATCTTGTTCAGTAGGGAGAAGGCTGTAAAGGTCTCGTGAACAAAGAATTAGATATTACATATCATTAACTCATATAGGAAATACCAGCTACTAAACAAGTTCTAGGGAGGTAAACGTGTGGAATATATAACAATCCTAATTTCACAAATACTGTGGATTAAGTTTGTGTTGTATCAAAATCCTGCATTATGAGATTTAAAACAATATTCTCATCCAATGCCCCACATTTTTAGCAAAAAATTATAAATAAATAAACAATAAATAAATGTTGGGGGGGCTTGCCTGTTTTGCTTGTTATTTTGGCATTAATACGTGTTAAATATCAGGTTGCAAACAATGAAAAAAAATATATAGATCATTGAATTAATAAAGTCGCATACTAACATGATCTCTTTTTTGTTTTCTTGAGTAAGGCAGCTCAAAAATGCAGGTTTCAGCCCAGCTCAGTGCTTTCTGTGGTGGTGCAGCAAGCTAGCAGAAAATACGGGGCGTTGGCCGTGAATGGCTCAGTGTTCTGTCACTCATGGGGAAACTACGTCACCGTGAAGTCTAAGGGGAGACTTCAAAAACTCAAACCCTTTGGGTGCTGACATAACAATACATTAGAAGTGCCCACCCAAGAAGGCTCAAGGTCATTGGCCACAGATAAAATGATGTCAAATCACGTCAAATGTACAGTAGCTTTGATTGGACTGATCATGTCAACATTATACTTTCAAAATCTTAGCTAGCACTCATCATTTTGAATTAAGTCGACAATCTACTGGCAAATCTTTGTCATATGAAGAGAAATAATGAAGAGAAATTATTGATAAACTGTATTGGTGCTCTTCGGCCATTGGACATAAACATTACACAACAAGTTGGAAATCGCAAATTCAACAATGAGTGGTTTGGAAAGAAGTGAGCACAGCACAAGGTGATTTCAAAAATGTATTGTACGCTGCTGCATAAATTATGTAATATGCCAGGGAGATATGTATACTGTAGCTAAGAAAGTAATATGAAGTGTATGTTGTGTAGTAAGATGTTAGTAGACCACATGCCTCACCCTAATAATTTGGTCCATTTACCGCTCTTAATTTCTTCTACTGTTCTGACTTGGTGGTGCACATGTAGCCTATAGCCTGTTTTAGAGAAATCTAATCATCGAATATTGTAAGAGCTTTCATTGTCTGCTCATATGGCCCTGTTATTTATCCTACGGTTCTGACTTGGTGTACAGGGAGAATACTGTAAGAGCAGCCATGTTCTGAATTCTGCCGCTGTACATTTCAAAACTGCTGAACACATAGTTATATTGACAACGTCCGTCTTAGCTCACTCATTAATGTCTTAATCGAAATTACGGATTGCCTCTTATCCGCTCGTCGTCCCCTTATGCCAATTGCCTTATCTCAATTGTCAGTAGAAATCACATTTGTTTCAATAAGTCAGCAATATCAGCTATATTTTTTTAAAAGGTAGTAAATGAGGCTGAATTAACTGTTTCGCTGCCAGACAAGGCTCCGCTGATAGCCAGGTGTAGCAGTGGTAAAGTGTTGGGACAGCTTTATGTAGGCCCTAACAGTTTGTGGGCACTGTTTGTCACCGTTATAGTGCAATTAATGTATTGTTAAGTGTTGTGTTGTGTAGTGGCTTTGCTGGAATGCATACATTTTTTAATTATTATTATTATTCATTTTTTAATACATTTTATTTTTTGCTAAAATCGCCACTTCTCATCAAAAGAAAATATGTAATCTGAAAAAAGGAAAACACCTGTACCATGTCAGATATAGAGTTAAAATGTATTCAATTTTGAGTTTGCATCCCAATATTACACTTTATATACATAATAGAAGACTGAAATATAACAAAACTGTTTGACATTGAAACACTGGACTTTCAGCAGCTTTTTTGAAATTATGTGGATTAATTATGAAATTATGACACATATTAATAATATTCCACCCATGAGGGCATTAGGTAATTTGACTGCAGGAGAGGGCTACCCAAAGTCCTGTCTTGTTGGAGGGAAGATTTAGATTGCAAAGAACAATAACAAGGTAGAGCTATCAAAGCCCCAAAATGTAGCCCCATACTGTATCCTGAGAAATGTACTTTATCTTTTCAATCAGTCTTAGAACAGTTACAACCCTACACAAGCGAATTAGCACATTAAAAACCGGGCAACTAATCCACTGTTACTGGGTCATGCTGAGTGGAAAACCCAAGACACAGAAGACTAGAACTATAATTAGGATGCGCACACAGACACACGTGCACACGCATGCACACACGCGCACACACACACACTCCATGCTACAGACATCCTCTGGGGATACTCTCGGGAGATAAGCAAGCAGTGAATTTGGCCATACAAATTAAATCACTAGTTTAATTGATGTCGCAGGGTCTTTCTCCACCCTCCCCTAATTAGGAGTCAATTCAATAATTAATCAACTCATCAGGAGAATGCAAACACATTGAAATCTAAATATGGAGAACAGACCAGGGTTCACATACATGAGTATTTAAGTATTTGTCTATCTATTTTTATTTGAAGTATTTGAATGCATTTCCAAATAATTTTCTATAAATAGCCTACTTTTTGAAGCTATTTTCAAAAAGTTGACCTTTGGAGAAATGGAATGATGCAAAGCAGCAGAAGTCAACTCAGGGTGTCAAAAACACTTCAAAATTTGACATTTGGAGAACATGGCTGAACGTCTAATTCTGCAGTGAGACTGTGAGAGCTTGTTGCACAAAGACAGGAAAAACTCCTAGCCCTATGAGAGCATAGCCAGCCATGTGTCCATCATGGCTGTTCCGAGGCCGTCATTGAAAATAAGAATTTGTTCTTAACTGACTTGCCTAGTTAAATAAAGGTAAAATAAATAAAAAAATGCAGACATACTGAGACGTGAGGTCTGGACAACAGCAGGCAGGCAGATCTGATCTGGTGACAGGGAGAGACTCATAGAGAGAGCTATAGCCTGGGAGGTAGGCGCTAGCTCAAATCCACATCCAGGCTATGAACAGCTAGACTAAGACTTCCTCTCCACTCAGCTCAGGAGGGGAAATTCACCCCAGATGTGACTTCAAACAGAAAGAAATCCGGAGGGATTGGAGGTGGGATAAGGCCCATCCTTTGCGTGACCCAAAGACCTGTTCCTGGCATCGCTCTTTCTCTCTCTTCATCTTTCTTTCTATATCACTCTCTCTGTCGATCTGTTTATTCTCTATCTCTAGAGAATATCTATTTCTGTCTGTCTGTCTGTCTGTCTGTCTGTCTGTCTGTCTGTCTGTCTGTCTGTCTGTCTGTCTGTCTGTCTGTCTGTCTGTCTGTCTGTCTGTCTACCCCACTCTCCCTCCCTTTCTGCCCTCTCTCTTTCCCCTCTCTCTGCAGTAGGCTACAACAGGGACCAGCTTGTTATCAGTCAGTCTGTTTTTCCAGTGTGACATTTTCAGAGGGAAGCCTTCAATGAGGGTCTACAGCTACCATTTATATTCCCCCCATAATTCACATCATGTCCATGTGAGAGCTGAGCTCCTGATGAATTGACTACCAGGCTGTTTGAGCACTGCCTCCTCCTTCCTCCGCCCAACAGTTTGACAAGCAGCTTTATTCTCTTAAAAGGAACTGTAAGCTTTACAAGTTTCTCTTTATTTCATTTAATGGAGCGCCTATATAACACCTGCAGTACATCGACGGAAACACAGTCTACAACTGATATGGTGGTGACGCAGTGCCATGCACAAATTTTGAATTTTACAGTTGACTTTTGAAAATGGGGCTTTTCTTTGGTGGGAGTTGTGCCGTAAAAATGTAACAATGGTAGATTTATAATTGACATGCATAAAAATGATTAAGAAAAAATGTAATTCATGTATGTATTTATCAACTGTAAGCTTGGAAACAGTGTTCAGCGTTTCTCCCAGTGTTGAGCATAAGTGTTGAGATTATATAGTGTGGTCAACATGACCCACATCCCAGTTAGACTCTATGCTATTCTATCACTGAGAGATGGAAAATGGTATTGAAGACAATTCCAGATACGAGTTTGTAAAGATAAAGGAGGAGACCTGAGAGGGTTGCAGTTTTGTCACAAAGTTCGTTTTTCTGCCTATTATGGTAAATGCTCTCCATCTGCTGCATTGTTTGTCTTAAGTCTTCTGCATTTCAAATGGAACAGAAACATTCAGTCGAATATCAGGAAGTTTGCGGTTAGGTTCTGTGGACACGCAACTTGATATTAGTACCTGTGTAAGGGTCACAGTCTGGTACACAGAGTGACGGGAATTGAAAGTATCAAAGTTAAACAGAAGTGAAACACAATATCAGCAGTTTAAGCTAATCAATGATGATTAGCCTATAAAGAACAATAAAACGATGTGTGTGTGTGGGGTTCACTGGACCTCCTCCGTCTGTCTTCAAGAACTAAAAGCTGCCAAGAGGAATGGAAATACTTTAGGTTTAGGAGATTTCCCCAGATTAGAGATGTTTTACTTGTTTTCCCCCTGTGAAGGATACTTGTCATGCATTGGAAATTGAAATTACGATCTGTCAAAAATTCTACTTTGAAAGTAATAATGATTGGACCACCACACTGCACCAATAAATCCTACTCATCAAACCCACACAAATTAAACATGCCTATTTATTTAATTCATATGAATTTGGAGGGAAGAAATTCTTAACTATTGAGAGGTTAAAGCATTAGAACTCCCAGTAAAGGCTTCAGTCATACAAAAGCTAGAGTTAAATACAAACTGGTTCTCTAGCAGATTAGCACGAATGGCTCACCCCGTGTTCAAGAATGGCCTTTTTTCCTTTATTCAGATTACAACCTCTCACTTTCGGATATTATTTTTTGAAAGTTGCTTGCAAATTACTACAAATATTATGGTTAAAGTCAAATATAAGATTAAGGTATAATCTTTGTAAATTATATCATAAATAGGACTGGAGGAGTTATGTTGCACATGCAGCTAACAAAAATATATTGAAATGTCTGCTCTATCCAAAATGACAAAAAACGAATTGCAGCATTACTGCAAAAATGGAAGAGGCAAGTGTAAGGGGGAGAATGTAAGAAACTAATCTGTCAGCTCTGCAAAAAAGACCAAAATTGGTTAAAGAAAAGTTTGCCAGTTTAATATAATGACCAAAAATTGACAGCTGCGCCATACAGATTGCAAAACAGTTGGGAAGAGATTTACGATGTACCTATTGTCACGCCCTGACCTGAGAGAGACGGTTTATTTCTCTATTTTGTTAGGTCAGGGTGTGGGGTGGGCATTCTATGTCATTATAGTTCTATGTTTTGGCCAGGTATGTTTTCCAATCAGAGGCAGCTGTCTATTGTTGTCTCTGATTGGGAACCATACTTAGGCAGCCTTTTCTCACCTCTGTTTGTGGGTAGTTGTTTTCTGTTTTGTGTTTTTGTACCTGACAGAACTGTGCGCTTTCGTTTCCTTTCTTATTTTTCTTCGAGTGTTTGTTTGATTTAAATAAATAATCATGAACACGTGCCACGCTGCATCTTGGTCACCTCTCTACGACGATCGTTACACCTATTCCACGGCACATGGTTTATGAACTGATACACAAAACGACTCTGGATTCAAAACTTCAAGTTTTTCAATTTTAGTGATTATACAAAACTCTTGCAACCAATAACAAAAAAAATATATACGGGGGATACAACCTTCCCAGCTCTACAGATTTTGCTGCAAAGAGACAGAATCATTAGATCATTTGTTTTGCTACTGTCAATGTGTAGCTTGTTTTTGGTCGCAGGTTCAGGAATGGCTGAAGAATTGCAACATTCAAATGGGGTTAACTCTGCAAATAGCACTGCTGGGTGATCTAAAAAGTCATAGTCAATCAATAATATACTGTAATAAAACTCTTAACAAAAATGTTTATCTTTAATTTACAATCCGTAAAACATATGAGAATAGAAAAGCTCAAAACTTTTGTGAAACACCACAGCACAGTGAAAAATATATGGCAAATAGAAAAACTGGATGGTGTTCAGAGATAGATGGGAGGGCTTGAGGATAGCTGAACGATGGGACTAAAAACAAACAAAAATTAACTAATGTAAAATAGACTGTGTCCATAAAATGTATATAGTATGTATAAGATTGAAGTAGAAACCTACTGTAAGTGTTGTTGTCCATTAGTTTACTCCAATTAGGGTAGGGATGGTAGGGTTAGGGGAAAATTAAAGAGGAAAAAATATAAATACATACACTACTGTTCAAAAGTTTGGGGCCACTTAGAAATGACCTTGTTTTTGAAAGAAAAGCTATATTTTATGTCGTTTAACATAACATCAAATTGATCAGACATTGTTAATGTTGTAAATGACTATTGTAGCTGGAAACGGCTGATTTTTCATGGAATATCTACATAGGCGTACAGAGGCCCATTATCAGCAACCATCACTCCTGTGTTCAAATGGCACGTTGTGTTAGCTAATCAAAGTTTATCATTTTTAAAGGCAAATTGATCATTATAAAACCATTTGCAATTATGTTAGCAAAGCTGAAAACTTTTGGGCTGATTAAAGAAGCAATAAAACGGGCTGAGTATTTAGTTGAGTATCTGGAGCGTCAGCATTTGTGGGTTCGATTACAGGCTCAAAATGGCCAGAAACAAAGAACTTTCTTCTGAAACTCATCAGTCTATTCCTGTTCTGAGAAATGAAGGCTATTCCATGCGAGAAATTGCCAAGAAACTGAAGATCTTGTACAACGCTGTGTACTACTCCCTTCACAGAACAGCGCAAACTGGCTTTAACCAGAATAGAAAGAGGAGTGGGAGGGCCCGGTGCACAACTGAGCAAGAAGACAAGTACGTTAGTGTCTAGTTTGAGAAACAGACGCCCAAAAAGTCCTCAACTGGCAGCTTCATTAAAAAGTACTCACAAACCACCAGTCTCAACGTCAACAGTGAAGAGGCGAATCCTGAATACTGGCCTTCTAGACGGAGTTGCAAAGAAAAAGCCTTATCTCAGACTGGCCAATAAAAAGAAAAGATTAAGATGGGCAAAAGAACACAGACACTGGACAGAGAAACTCTGCCTAGAAGGCCAGCATCCCGGAGTCGCCTCTTCACTGTTGACGTTGAGACTGGTGTTCTGCGGGGACTATTTAATGAAGCTGTCAGTTGAGGACTTGTGAGGCATCTGTTTCTCAAACTAGTCACTCTAATGTACTTGTCCTCTTGCTCAGTTGTGCACCATGGTCTCCCACTCCTCTTTCTATTCTGGTTGGCCAGTTTGCGCTGTTCTGTGAAGGGAGTAATACACGGTAGTGCATATTTATATATATATATATATATATATATATATATTTTTTTTTATAATTGTAAATAATATATTTATAAAATATATATATATATATATATATATATATATATATATATATATATATATATATATATATATATATACACTGCTCAAAAAAGACTCCGTCTCATGCTACCACTAGAGTGAAAGCACCACCAGCATTCAAAAGTGACCAAAACATCAGCCAGGAAGCATAGGAACTGAGAAGTGGTCTGTGGTCACCACCTGCAGAACCACTCCTTTATTGGGGATGTCTTGCTAATTGTCTATAATTTCCACCTGTTGTCTATTCCATTTGCACAACAGCATGTGAAATTTATTGTCAATCAGTGTTGCTTCCTAAGTGGACAGTTTGATTTCACAGAAGTGTGATTGACGTGGAGTTACATTGTGTTGTTTAAGTGTTCCATTTATTTTTTTGAGCAGTGTATATATATATATATATATATGGGGGATTGGAAATGATGCAGACAATGACATTGATAGAGGCCAAAATCAATTTGCAATACTAAAGCTGATCCACGCTTTAATGGGCTTGGTAGCTAAAAGTAAACTGATATTAACACTGTCCTACACAAACTTACATTAAATCAAATGTATATACAACAACTGTAAAAACTTTTCTTGACTTTAGAGAAACATTTTACAACTCCATAATGCCAAATTCCATCCATTGGAATTGTGCTGCAAAACATGAAAAACATGTTGCAAATTAAAATGGTCTATCCTGCATTCTTCATGTCTAATATATAATTCATGCTGTCTACAGTTGTGTGATTTATGGATAAATAACATTTTGTGGACAGGACATGGCAAGGCAGTCCATCTTTGGGATGTTGCTGAGAAAATTAAACATGAAAGGCAGAATGAAACTCACAAACTTGACTCATGGAGAGTCAATAATACAGGAAACCAATGGAATCGCCATCTGCTGGCTTCGAGTTGACTTTTCTTGCTTGGGCGGAGCTCAAGGTGCACATCGGATTAGTGCCGTAGGCGCAACATTGTGTTAGGACTAAAAATGTCAGCAAGCAGTGGTGACAAAACACAGCTGGTTTTCATGGCATTTCTCTGCTATTTCGAGACTAGTTAAATCTGCAGCAAGGGCAGAGAATTGGTTTACAATAATGGCCATATCAATATTTCATTTTTTATTTTGACATTTCTGAAGTGATATTTGGCTGTAAGGCTAGCATGAGGGACAAGAAGTAGCTAGCCACAAAGAGGTTCGTTTTGAGAAAAGTCTGCTAACCTTGTATGCTGCTAGGTATAACCAGCTAGCTACTAGCTAGTTCAATTTCTCTCACGATTCTAAAGCGAACAATTTTTTTATAAAAACAGCATATTATTGACCTGAAAGGTTAGTTGTGTTAGCCCAGTCGCTAGGTTATCCAAGGTCAGTGACACATTGAGAAACCATGTACTGTCTATCTATGGGAACAACTGCAACCTTTTTGCAAGCAACATTGCAAAAATTATTGAAATAAAATAAAATCAACCTAATTTTTTATTTTCAAACTAAATTACGAGGTTGGATTTGCACTAAACAATTGTATATGTCAGCACTTTAAAGGCATGTACAAAATCTGGTGTAAGGTTTGCCTTATATACATTGTCTACTGGTATCATTTTACATTAAGAACATGTAAATTCTCAACATGTAAATGTGTGGGTTTAGCTATTCTCTGCTTCAGATGACAGGTGCCCATAGGCCAGTAACAACATAGCATGGCAGCAACACATGACAACACAGCATGGTAGCAACACAACATGACAACAACATGGTAGCAACACAACATGGCAGTGGTAGCAGCACAAAACATGGTATAAATATCATTGGGCACAGACAACAGCACAAAGGGCAAGAAGGTAGAGACAACAATACATCAAGTAAAGCAGCCACAACTGTCAGTAAGAGTTTAAAGAAAACATACATACAAATAAATATACTGAGAGAGCGTAAAAATCTAATAAAACAGATTGGACATCTTACAGCTAGACGAAAATAAAATGTTAATTTGAGAAAACAACTCAGAAACAGACACATTAGCGACAGAACCCCTTTAATTGCAGGATTGTGACATTGACACTAGTTCATTTTGAATAATAGCTTAAGAAATAAAACAAGTTTAAACACTTCATATTTAAAGAATCAATACTTCAAAATCTACAAAAAAAGATAACTCATATGTAAAGATTAGATATCTTAGTCTAAACAACAATAGATAATTGAGTAGTAACAAGTAAGCAATTATTACTAAACGCATCTTTTCAGGTGAAAAAATAAAACTCCACACCAGCGGTGGCCAACCTTGGTCCACTGATCCGTGATCTACTGGGTGAGCAGACTTCTATTCCAGCTGAGCAATAGCACACTTGATTATCAACTCATTAAATTTGATCAATTGAATCAGGTGTGTTATTGCTGGGCGGAAACAGAACCCTGCACACCCAGCAGATCAACAGCAGGCCTGCTCCAATTGTAATAGATGTATACATTTTGTGTGATGTTTAACCATATGTTTGTATACAATGTTTGCTAACATAGCTAAACCTACACATATAACCCATGGCGTATGGGATCCGATCGTAAGGCATCGGACCGTAAGGCGCTACAGAGGGTAGTGCATACGGCCCAGTACATCACTGGGGCCAAGCTTCCCGCAATCCAGGACCTATATAATAGGCGGTGTCAGAGGAAGGCCCAAAAAATTGTCGAAGTCATAGACTGTTCTCTCTGCTACTGCACAGCAAGCGGTACCGGGGCACCAAGTCTAGGACCAAAAGGCTCTTTAACAGCTTCTACCCCCAAGCCATAAGACTACTGAACAATTAATCAAATGGCCACCCGGACTATTTACATTGTTTCTTAATGTCCTCTCACAAAATTACTTGCCCAGTCCAGTAGCCTACACTTTCCCTTTACTGACAGCCAGAGCTGCAATTTTAGTTTTTAATTTACAATCATTACATCAAGATCTCTAGCTAATATGAAGTTAGCTAACTGATTACATTTACTACCCTTAGCTAAACAGGTGTAAAGTCAGCTACCTAGTTAGCTAAATAGCTGCTCTGTTGAGTTAGCCTACAAAGTGGCCTACTTTAGCCAGCAATCTAGTTAGCTAGCGAGCAAATAATACATCGTTTTTTTACATTTTATAAATGCATTTATTTACTTGAATAGGTTTTCCCACAGCCTCTGTTTTTGGGTCCTTAGAAAAATGAAATAATGGGCAGCCAACAGCCATGTGGATGAATGGAGATAAGGCAAAAAGTGTTTGTCACCAGAGCCGTTTAGAATGTGTTTACCAACGTAAATCACTTTCAATTTAAAAAAAAATATGAATCGCAAACTGTAGGCCACACTTCATAACTTTAAAATGAGCATGAAAGGATGTGCAAAGCTGTCATCAAGGCAAAGGGTGGCTACTTTGAAGAATCTAAAATCTAAAATATATGTTGATTTAATTAACACTTTTTTGGTTACTACATGATTCCATATTTGTTATTTCATAGTTTTGATGTCTTCACTATTAATGTACAATGTAGAACATAGGCAAAATAAAGAAAAACCCTTGAATGAGTAGGTGTGTCCAAACTTTTGGCTGTAAATGTAGACAGAATTAAGCATAGTCTGCCGTCCTGAAAACCGAATAGAAATGTGAAGTCAGCATGGAAATGTAGTCTACTTTATCCAGGTCAGTCTAGTCGTTGCGTTTTGGACCATTGCTAATAAACTATTGTGTATAGGAAAAATATATAGTGACAAATGCATAGGCTGAATATAAAGTTCTCCAGAAAAAACAAGAAAGTTGAAATTCCCTGATAACAGAGGAAGTATGAGGGCAGCAGTGTTGGGAGGAGCAGTACGTGGCTCCTAGCCATCTCTCTCCGAGCTGCACCGGGAGACGCATTCTTTATTCAGGGAAGGGTAGGGTAGGAGGGACCTGAGCGACGATGAGAGAGGGAGAGAAGAGAGCGAGAGAGAGAGCGCAAGACAGAGGTGAGCGGTGCACTGCACACACATCACTATCAACGGAATTCATTTTAGCAAACATCTCTCTGGGATTCCGAGCATAGAAGGCAAGTTTAATCGTCCCCAAAACAACCCGGATACCTTGGCAAGTGCGTGTTCACTGTTTCGAGAGAAGTCGGTGCTGCCTCTGGTCCATATAGTCCCGCTCTCCCGCTCGAATGCATTGCCCAAGGTTTTGAGGCGGGCTGAGCTGAGTGTAGTCATAGGTTGAGCTGCATGCCCCGCAATTGCAGAAAAGTGCGGACAGAGCAGAAGATTGTTCCCCGACTCAGGCAGCATGCTGTCCGGTAGACCCACGGGTGGCAGGGCGATTGGAAGCGATTCGCACAAACAATACCGAATGGCGCTGGATCATTGCGCACGGTCATATTCTAGGATTGCATGAAGGATAAAGAAAAGAGTTGAACATGGTAAAGGGGCATACAATGAATATGGATAAAGCCTCGTCTAAGGTAGGCTACAGAAGCCCAAATGTTTTATAGCAGCATAAAGGCTATATACACAACTATACTACAACTTATTTAAATAGTTTATATAGAGTTCTAGTTTGTTAGGCTGTATGAGTAGATTGAACTAGATGTGATTTATTATGGATATATATACATAGAAGCACTGCCATTGTTAAGAGCTGTGGTGCTAATTTTATTCCCAGCCAAACTGCTGCCTAATTCTATTCTCCTCACAACCCTCTGCTATCTCTAAAGGAAATATGGTCAATTTGTAAATTCTCAGTTCGTTTTTTTATCGTTTATTTATCAGTTGTATAATTTATTAATCCATTATTAGATGTCGAAGATCAATGCTTAGCTACAAAGCACATTGCTTTAGATTTTTGTTTTTCTTCAGAGAAAAGCAAAGCCTCCGTTTGCATTTGCAATCTCAATGCTCAGCACGGCTCTCAATCCCTTTTGTAATAATTCATTCAATTGAACACCACTCACTGGGCTGCCTTTGAAGTAGCCTACACCTGATCCGCTTCTTATCGCCTTTTAAATAGCCTATCCTTTTAAAACTTTTAATTGCGTTTCTGTCGTTTAATCCAATCCTAATCGGATTGAACCTGGCCTCAACCGAAAAACGTTATTTTATCTGTTCACACATACACCTTGCTCTCTGTCCATGTCATTTTGGATTTGGATACATGCAAGGCCAACTTTATTGTGTCCATATGAGAATTTTGTTCAGCCTTGCTTAGATGTATTTTTACTCCACAATTCATTCCAATGTCCACAGTCTTTATTTATGCAGCTATAATCATTTTAGATGTTTTTGCTGTGGCAGCACATTTATTGCAGCTTGTGGTATCTCCTTATTTCCCCTGAAGCTTATTTGATTAAATTTAGCACTTTTCAATTTAGAAAAGTAGATCACAGATTTATTTCATATTGTTTTGCTTCATCCTTATAAGGAGCAGTGGTGCCACATCTCATCACTCATCAGGCTACAGAGCAACCTATAAATGCAGATAACCTTCATCTCCCCCGATGCCCATTCCTCCTTTCCTATATGACCTATGCCCTCTATATAAAATTCAGACCATCAAACCCATTATTTATTAAATGTATGGGCCTATTGAGCATTGACGTGCTCCTGTTACGTTAAAAGCACTGATGACAAGCAGTATCTTTCAGTCTTCTGGATAGTACACGTGTGATGGGCAACTCGAATACTGGGATGTGGGGAGCTGAGGCTTTACTGTAACTGGGTGGCCTTGTGCCCACTCTAAACCTCTAAACCATATTGTGAAATAGTCCAGTATTGATCATTTATCGCAGGGTTAGGAGCTAAATTATTTTCCAATCCCATTTCATTTGACAGGCTCTGTTTGTCACTCTGGGATTGGTATAAAGTCCCACTACCCCCCCCCCCCCCCCCAACCCACACACTCCCCTTTCATTTCATTTTGCGGTGCCTTATATCATGTATATGTGCTGGAGATGGTTGGTGGTGTGTCTGGCCTACTTATGTAATGTGCATGGTGCACCTTAAGAGGCAAAACAACACCTCTCTCTGTCTACTGTGAGCACAATGTGTTTATCAGCTCTAACTTCAAAGCACTGTCTGCTCTAACAAAGGCAAAGAAAAAGAAGAGACTGTTTTCACACAAGTCAAAGGGCTGCCCAATAAGTCTTTCAGGCAGTATTTTTGCTTTCAGGCAGTATTTTTATCTCCTTTCTGTTGCTTTTTCTCCTTTTATGTCTCCGTTATGTCTAATTTATGTTTCAGACAGTTCAAAATAATTGCAATGTGTGTATTAGCGTGTTGTTCAGCACTGAGGCATGGACTTGTTGTTGTAGAAACCGCAGAATGTCCATGCTGTTCTAGCAGCTATTATATTCTCTCCTCTTTGACTGAGAGGAAGGAATGAAAGCCCCTTTATGTCTGCTAAACCGGATGTGCTAGAGCGCTCCTGCATTTTTATCAGATGGTATGAAATTTTGAAAGAAATAGCCTGTGCATAAATTTCAATTTCAAGGTGTGAGAATGTCAGTGTGTGTGGATCTGTGTGCAGGTTAAGTATGTTTGTGTGTGTGTGAGAGAGAGAGAGAGAGAGACAGAGAGAGAGTGTGTGTGTCTACGATCTATGTGTTTATGGGTCTGAATATGTATGTGAAGCCTTTTTCAGCCTTTGTGTGCACGTGAGTTATAGACAGCTCTTTTTTTCTCACGGAGAGAAACAGACCACCCCTGCCCTGAACACCCGCCCCCCCACTTATCTCACCTTTCTTTTGTCTTGTGGAACAGGTCTCTGGATCCAAATGTCACACCACCTGGACGCTGCCCCGGGCGGGGACCAGCAGTGTGTGACGTTGACGGGCGTGTGGCGAGGAGAGGAGAGAAGGAGGCCCCGGACACGGTAGCTCTCAGCTGCGACTTGGCATTAAATTGGCCCAGGCTTGGCCCTGTGCTTTGAGGAGGAGCTGAGATTGTGGAGCCCTGCCATGGTCTAATATATCAGCATGGATGGAGTCAGAGTCAGCTTCAGTCAGAGGACCTGCTCTTCCTAATGCGACACTCCTTCCTCTTAAAGCTGAAGACTAACCAATTACACGGGGATTAAGCCTAACCCTACGGCTTCCTGTTCTACCACCCCGTGAAGAAGTGAACTGAGCATTATCAAACTATTTTAGAGGACTTTCGTTTTTGTCTACTATTTTGGGGGATTTACTTCATCGCCTTCAATCCTTTTCCCTTTTTGAGGCAGTTCCCCTCCTTCTGTTTTTCCACTATGGAGTTTCAGGTCAGGCTGTGGAATAAAAATTGGGGTTCATTTCTGCGTTTCTGGTTGACAGTCCTCCTGAGCCTCAACTTGCACTTCAGCCGCCCCGCAGCCTCGTGCCCGGAGGAGTGCCGCTGCGACAAAACATTTGTTTACTGCAACGAGCGGAGCCTGACGTCGGTACCTCTGGGGGTGACAGAGGGCTACAAGATCCTCTACCTCCACAACAACCAGATCAACAACGCTGGGTTCCCATGGGAACTACACAATGTGGCCTCTGTGGAGACGGTGTTTCTCTACGGCAACCAGCTGGATGAGTTTCCTCTCAACCTGCCCAAGAACATCCGGGTGCTCCACCTGCAGGAGAACAACATCCAGACCATCTCCAGGGCTGCCTTGGCCCAGCTTCCCCGCCTAGAGGAGCTCCACCTGGATGATAACTCCATCTCTACTGTGGGGGTGGAGGAGGGGGCGTTCCGGGAGGCCGTCAGCCTCAAGCTGCTCTTCCTCACCAAGAACCACCTGAGCAGTGTCCCCATTGGTCTTCCGGAGGACCTCAAGGAGCTGCGATTGGACGAGAACCGCATCGCTGTCATTGCTGAGGAAGCGTTTCAGAACGTGACGCGACTCCAACGCCTACTGCTGGATGGGAACTTGTTGACGGACGAGGGCGTGGCCCCGGGGACGTTCCAGGAGCTGTCCACCCTCCGGGAGCTGGCGCTGGCTCGTAACTCTCTGACATTCCCCCCACCCCTCCTCCCGACCCAGTCCCTGGTCAAGCTCAGCCTGCAGGATAATCAGATGGACCATATTCCAGTGATGGCCTTCTCCGACCTTCAGAGGCTCGAGAGACTGGATATATCCAACAACCAGTTGCAGACGCTGACACAGGGGGTATTTGATGGCCTCGTCAGCCTCAGACAGCTCACCGTTCGGAACAACCCGTGGCGCTGTGACTGCACTGTCAAATGGGTGGTGGTGTGGCTCAAGTCACTGCCAGGCTCCATCAACGTGCGCGGGTTCATGTGCCAGAGCCCCGAGAGGGTGCGCGGCATGGCAATCAGAGAACTCACCCTGGATGCTATCCAGTGCTCAGCCGGGACAGACCTCCAGCCCGACCTCTGGCCCACCCTGCGCTCTACGCCCCCACACCCCCAACTCCCCACCACCTCCTCCACCACCTTCCTTACCACCGCCATGACCACTTCCATCCCTATCTCCACATCCTCCTCCTACCTCACATCGCCCTCCCTTCCCCCTGCTCTGCCTCCCCACCCCGCTGGACCCCTGCCCCCTTACGAGGATCCCCTACAGATATCCTTCCACGTGGTCAACGCCTCCTGCATCGAGGTGAGCTGGGCTTCCTACTTCACCGTTACGGCCTACAAGGTGACCTGGGTCAAGATGGGCAAGAGCCTAATGAGCGACGTCAGCCGCGAGAGGACGCTGAGTGGGGACAGGCGGAAGCTAAGCTTGACCAACCTGGAGCCCAAGTCAGTGTACCGGATATGTGTGTACGTACTGGACACCCTCAACTCCTACCGCCCAGGCGAGGATACAATATGCTCAGAGGCCAGGACCAAGTCGGCCTCATCCAACTCCAATAACAAGTCCACAGGGTCAGAGCAAGCCCAACAGGACGCCCACTCCACCCTCCTTTTGGCCGGGGTGATTGGTGGGGCCGTCCTGGTCGTCCTGGTAATACTGCTGAGCCTGTTTTGTTGGCACATGCACAAGAAGAGCCGCTCGGAGTCGTCCAAGTGGAAATACAACCGTGGCAGGAGAAAAGACGACTACTGCGAGGCGGGGACCAAAAAGGATAACTCTATACTGGAAATGACTGAGACCAGCTTCCAGATAGTCTCGCTGAACAATGAGCAACTTTTGAAAGGGGATTTCAGGATTCAGCCCATCTACACACCCAACGGAGGCATCGGCTTCAGAGACTGCCACCTCAGTGACAATAGCTTAGCCTACTGCAAGAGCAGCAATGTTCCCAGCACCGAGTTCTGCCACACGTGATGCTTCTCACAGGATATTCCCACACCGGTTGTCTGACAGAAGAAAAAAAAACAAAGTAGTTAAATATACTGTACCATATATATTTCCAAGTTCTGTCTACGATGTAATTTATACTGTGGACAATAATGTGGAATTCTATCTGCAATCTTTTTTATTCTTAGTAAAAAAGGAATACATGTTTTTTCTAATCAGCGGGTTTTAAGTACAGTAAGTGGTTTTTGCTCAAGTATTGTCTGTACATAGAAATTTGTACAATCAAGGCACGCTGGGTTGGTTCGGACGAACGGTGTCCTGTCTGTCAGGATTTTGGGTTGTTGGGCGCTATGAGGGCTGGGATTCTTTGCTAACCACAGAAACAAAAATATGGCCTTTGTGCAGAGCTACCCCCTCACAGAAACACTAGTTAAGATAACACAGTGGTCTGGGAAAACTAACACTGCTGATTAGACTGCAGTGGAAAATAAGCACTGGTGGTATTTTTTTAAAGAATCAAAGTGCACTTCCTAATGCAACAGAGAGTGTAAGCAGCCATTCAAATGAGCTTTTTGTGGAAATCCCATCAGAGGAATGGGCACACTTTTCAACACCCCCTTTTGCCCTCACAAGACTAAGTGAACACGTTTGAATGTGGAAGGGATGGGAGGGAGACTACCTTAACAGGACTAAGTGAACAATGTTCAATGTGGTAGGGATGGGAGGGATAATGCCGTCGCTGTTGGATATAGATTTGCCTCCATTGATACAGGAGGTTTTTCCAGTTGTGGCCACTAGGGGGCATGTTTTCTCAGTCAGTATAGAGTAGAGAGAGAGGTAGCGGTAGTCTAAGAGTTCCCTTACCTCCAGCATCCCATGAGTCCATTACCTCAGATGCATTGCATTACATTACATTACTCATTCTCAAATGGCATTGTTTAGAGTATTAATGGTCGCAGAGCTACTTATGGAATCATTTAAGATGAACAGTGCTCAGCTCTGTTGTTCAGCGGCTAAATGATACGGATATTATCATGGCGGAGGTCCATGAGGTTGTGTTGCGTGTCTTGTCTTTGCCAGGTGGTGTCTGCCGTGATGATGAATGTGGAGCAGATACACTCACAGTTATACATTCCTCTGCCTTTCTTTTGTCCTTTATTGTTAAGTACTCAAATGAAAATTGAGTGTGAATCACAATAAACAGTCGAGGCATTTATCTGTTATCTGCTTTACAATGTGTTGATAGAGGGACTTTCCTACTGTAGCATGTGATGTGTTTTATTGTCTACATGGGATTGACTATTCTATTGATTAATTGATTGATTGGTTCGAGCTACACATTCATCATCAATTCCAAACAATGTTGGCTCCCAGTTAGGAATGCCTGGTACCACTGAGGAGTCTTTATTATGCACTTCTTACTCAGACTTTATTTGCTTTGACAAGATTTTATTTTGCAGACCGAGTTCAAAGAATCCACCCCCCCTCTGCCCCACTCATAATCCTCATACAAAAAAGGGAGAAAATATGCAGACTTTATTTTTCACTTGGCAGTTCGAATCACAAGCTGGGAGAGGGAGAAGAGTGAGAGAGAGAGGGGAAGGTCAAATGACAAGAGTTAACCATTCACAGGGCACCAAGTCACTGGCTTAAATACACCGTAAAACCACTACATTGCATTGGTTTGGCTTGAATTTGAAAGTATCAATAGTAAACACCATTTTAAGGGTGGAACTCTCGTTTTGTGCTCGGGTGTTAATGGACAAATTCTCTGCTGTCTTGTCTCTCTTTGAAGAATTGCCATGCCAGTGCATATCTGCCGTTAGTAATAACTCCTTCAGTAGATCCAGAAATAGTAGGTAGGGAGCTTATGACGCAATAGACACTATAATGCCATTATTCACGTTGATGCTTAAGCTTTCATGTGTGCTTTCATAGGGTTTTGAGTCAAATTTATATTTATAAATCAGAATCATTTGTTTCGTTTCGAAATAACAGTTGCTCTTCTGTGGTTATCAAAGTGTCTCCACTTTGTCTACAAACGTACACATATCGGTTTATCACCCTGTGTTAAAACTCCACCAGCGGAAGCTGACCTAAAATCAGTTTGATACACATTAGAAGTTACGTCCAATAAACCCCACTGGCGTAAGCTGACCTAAGGTCAGTTTGACACTGCTACATGGCAAGTTATGTAAAACATCCCACCGACATTTACTGACCTAAGGTCACACTACACGGCTACATGGCCACAGTGCTTTAACAGGTTATGTATCCACTAAACACTTCATCCTACCTGCCTGTGGCAAAGTCAGCCTGTCTGACAACAATCCCATACAGCGAAGTATCTTTATTTTCATTAGTGATTAGGATTTAAATGTAATGTTAGTCTTTCAGGCCAACCTGTTGCAACACTTTTCCCCAAATTAAAGAATGTTCCAAGAAGTGATAGAGGTCCATTTATTGCCTTACCTTTATGCAGTACTGTACCGGCTAACTGCACTTAGTTTGTTCAAGGACTTTTTCAGAGAAGAAGCAATGTGTAAACTGTGAAAGAGACAATGACAGTAATTGAATAGTTACTGTATGGAAAGCACATATTTTCATATTGGTGAAAAAAACTACGAGTGACAGACAGCAATAGACCCAACACATAATTAATGAAAGCCTGTTCATTCGTAACGACGCCTTGAGTGGTGCTGGGTAATGATACAAAGTGACTGAGAAGCCTTGTTGTTTATTTGTGGCAGTACATTACTCTTAATTCCCTCCCTCATTTGAAGAAAGTACACAAACGCAATGGCGTGACCAATGGAATTAGACCGAACACATTAGAGAAAGAGGGAGAAAGAGTGACTGTAACCTCTGTTTATTACTGTTTCAGGCTTTGATAGTAATTTCCTTAAAGCTCATTAATTCTCATTGGAATAATTATGTTAAATCACTGAGAGGTCAAATCAAAATAAGCACCCAAGTGAATAAAATTGAATACATTTTAAGTCGTCTTTGTTCAGTTTGACGGCAAAACCCTCATGTGAAATTTACCTTGTAGACCAACATAAAAGTCTTCAGCAAACTAGAAGTCTTCAGCAAACTATTCATGGGTGTTTGAAGTAATTACATTTTCTGTGTTTTGGATAATAAACACTTTCCCTTACAGCTGCTGGGTCGAATTAATGGAAATAATATGAACAACGACAGGTTATTTGTTCATGTATCATTTGACAGAAGAAAGTATGCTGAAAATTAACAACGCGTATCATTTGGCTTGGGGTTCTCGGCTATTATGGCTTTTCATTTCGACATTGAGTTGTTTTGACTTTAATAACGTAAACCAATATGCTACTTAGGAACCAAAGTTACATTTCTTTTCTCATGATAAAATATTGTTGTTGTCCCATGTATGTGCCTTGAGGTTAACTTACGATGTAAAGTCCTTGAAAACTTTAAATGTTTTTGCACAAAATGTAAATATAGAAGTTAAGCTTTTTGCAAATAAAAGAGCCATTATGTGATATGTGATTTGATATCATTCATCGTCACTTCAGTCAGAAGATTATAGGCTCATTGAAACATAATTTACACTCCCCTCCATATTTATTTGGACAGTGAAGCATTTTTTCATTTGTTTGGCTCTGTACTCAATGCGACGGTATTACCTTTTGTTTGAGGGTATTTTCATAAATATCTGTTTTACCATTTAGAAAAGAAAACACTATGTATTTGGACAAATGTACTTACGGTGGATTAAAGTAGTCAACAGTTTAGTATTTGGTCACATATTCCTAGTACACAATGGCTACATCAAGCTTGTGACTACAAAAGTGTTGGGTCGCAAAGATCATACCCCCCCAAAAATGCTAACATCCCATGTTATTGCTAATGGTAAGAGGTTAGCATGTTTTGTTGTAACCTCTGTAACTTTCTCACTCATCATTATTCATGATTCATTTATGATTTTTCTTAGTCATGGCATTGTCAGGACTAATTTAGTGTTCAGAAAAATCGTATGTACAGTACTCCAGTCATCATTCACCAATCAGTTCCTATTGAGCAAAGTATAATCAGAATCAACCAAAACAAGATGTAAATGCATCCAACAAGTTTGTAGAGTCACAAGCGTGGTGTAGTCATTGCGTGCTATAAATATGGGATCAAATACTACACTTTTTACTACTTTAATACACTATAAGTGAATTTGTCCAAATATTTATGACTTCTTCAAATGGGGGTTTTAGATATGGGCCGGCAGGTAGCCTAGTGGCTAGAGCGTTGTGCCCGTAACCGAAAGGTTGCTGGATTGGATCCCCTGGCTGACAAGGTAAAAATCTGTCGTTCTGCTCCTGAACAAGGCAGTTAACCCACTGTTCCCTAGTAGACTGTCATTGAAAATAAGAAGTTGTTCTTAACTGACTTGCCAAGTTAACATATATTTATGAAAATACCCTCAAATTAAAAGGGGACATCATCTACTGTCGCCTCATATGAAACATTTGATTTCAAATCCAAAATGCTTGAGTATAAAGCAAAAAAATAACAAATCTTCACTGTCCAAATAAATACGGAGAAGAGTGTATTTTAGATGTCAATAGATGTACTGAAAAGGTACTTTTCCTTGACTTGCTCCACTGACAATATTACTGACCTTGTTATCCTGCGTGCGTGTGTGCGTGCGTGTGCGTGCGTGCGTGCGTGCGTGTGTGTGTGGACAGTCAAATTATGTATTGGAGTACTGTTCTGGGTCAACCACTGGGCCTTTATACCTATCTACAGAGTTATATACTTATTCTTATTTGACCTTTCCATCCACTTATTCCTACAGTGTGTTACCAATAGTTATCCACTTATTTGTACCTAGTTATCCATCACACGTCACAGTATAACTATACTGCTTAGCTTTCAGTTGAACACAGTACTGTTCTACTGTTTAACACAAGTGCATCCCTATTTAAATGCTATATTCCTATCCACAATGTAAAAAAAATGTCTCAACAGTAATCGAACATTCCTTCCCACTTCTCCACAATGCCTTTACAAACCCCACCCCATTAACAACACATTAGCCTCATCTTAATTCACTCTGACAATTAACCACACACTGTGTTTAACCATAGCATACCAAAAGTTATTGCTAATGACTCGGATAGCCGTAATATCACTGAATTAGCAGACAATGTGCTTGCAATGTACACCACGTTCGTTAGGCCCAGATTGCATGAAATATAAATCCGGCATTTGGAATCATTAAGGGAACATATGTATTCTCATGTTCTTCCCTCAGAAAAATAACATTTTGTTCTGGTCTGTATCACTCCTCATGATTGGTGCCAACATGGTCTCATTAGAATAATGTAAAAAATAATGACATTTAACCATTGTAGTTACAGTACATGTCACCTCAGATTACATATTAGTTATCTGTCATTAACAGTAACTCTGGCTGCTCAGAGTTAATCAGTATAGAGTTGAAGTTGGAAGTTTACGTACACCATTGCCAAATACATTTAAACTCAGTTTTTCACAATTCCTGACATTTAATCCTAGTAAAAATTCCCTGTTTTAGGTCAATTACGATCACCACTTTATTTTAAGAATGTGAAATGTCAGAATAATAGTAGATAGAATGATTTATTTCAGCTTTTATTTCTTTCATCACATTCCCAGTGCGTCAGAAGTTTACATACAATCAATTAGTATTTGGTAGCATTGCCTTTAAATTGTTTAACTTGGGTCAAACGTTTCGAGTAGCCTTCCACAAGCTTCCCACAATAAGTTGGGTGAATTTTGGCCCATTCCTCCTGACAGAGCTGGTGTAACTGAGTCAGGTTTGTAGGCCTCCTTGCACGGACAGGCTTTTTCAGTTCTGCCCACAAATTTTCTATAGGATTGAGGTCAGGGCTTTGTGATGGCCACTCAATTACCTTGACTTTGTTGTCCTTAAGCCATTTTGCCACAACTTTGGAACTATGCTTGGGGTCATTGTCCATTTGGAAGACCCATTTGTGACCAAGCTTTAACTTCCTGACTGATGTCTTGAGATGTTGCTTCAATATATCCACATAATTTTCCTTCTCATGATGCCACCTTTTTTGTGAAGTGCACCAGTCCCTCCTGCAGCAAAGCACCCCCACAACATGATGCTGCCTCCCCCGTGATTCACGGTTGGGATGGTGTTCTTCGGCTTGCAAACCTCCCCCTTTTTCCTCCAAACATAACGATGGTCATTAGGGCCAAAGAGTTCTATTTTTGTTTCATCAGACTAGAGGACATTTCTCCAAAAGGTAAGATCTTTGTCTCCATGTGCAGTTGCAGACCGTAGTCAGTTTTTTTTATGGGGGTTTTGGAGCAGTGGCTTCTTCCTTGCTTAGCGGCCTTTCAGGTTATATCGATATAGGACTATTTTTACTGTGGATAAAGATACTTTTGTACTGGTTTCCTCCAGAATCTTCACAAGGTCCTTTGCTGTTGTTCTGGGATTGATTTGCACTTTTCGCACCAAAGTACGTTCATCCCTAGGAGACAGAACGTGTCTCCTTCCTGAGCGGTATGATGGCTGCGTGGTCCCATGGTGTTTATACACTGCTCAAAAAAATAAAGGGAACACTAAAATAACACTTCCTAGATCTGAATGAATGAAATAATCTTATTAAATACTTTTTTCTTTACATAGTTGAATGTGCTGACAACAAAATCACACAAAAATAATCAATGGAAATCCAATTTGTTAACCCATGGAGGCTGGATTTGGAGTCACACTCAAAATTAAAGTGGAAAACCACACTACAGGCTGATCCAACTTTGATATAATGTCCTTAAAACAAGTCAAAATGAGGCTCAGTAGTGTGTGTGGCCTCCACGTGCCTATATGACCTCCCTACAACGCCTGGGCATGCTCCTGATGAGGTGGCGGATGGTCTCCTGAGGGATCTCCTCCCAGACCTGGACTAAAGCATCCGCCAACTCCTGGACAGTCTGTGGTGCAACGTGGCGTTGGTGGATGGAGCGAGACATGATGTCCCAGATGTGCTCAATTGGATTCAGGTCTGGGGAACGGGCGGGCCAGTCCATAGCATCAATGCCTTCCTCTTGCAGGAACTGCTGACACACTCCAGCCACATGAGGTCTAGCATTGTCTTGCATTAGGAGGAACCCAGGGCCAACCGCACCAGCATATCTCACAAGGGGTCTGAGGATATCATCTCGGTACCTAATGGCAGTCAGGCTACTTCTGGTGAGCACATGGAGGGCTGTGCGGCCCCCCAAAGAAATGCCACCCCACACCATGACTGACCCACCGCCAAACCGGTCATGCTGGAGGATGTTGCAGGCAGCAGAACGTTCTCCACGGCGTCTCCAGACTCTGTCACGTCTGTCACATGTGCTCAGTGTGAACCTGCTTTCATCTGTGAAGAGCACAGGGCACCAGTGGCGAATTTGCCAATCTTGGTGTTCTCTGGCAAATGCCAAACGTCCTGCACGGTGTTGGGCTGTAAGCACAACCCCCACCTGTGGACGTCGGGCCCTCATACCACCCTCATGGAGTCTGTTTCTGACCGTTTGAGCAGACACATGCACATTTGTGGCCTGCTGGAGGTCATTTTGCAGGGCTCTGGCAGTGCTCCTCCTGCTCCTCCTTGCACAAAGGCGGAGGTAGCGGTCCTGCTGCTGGGTTGTTGCCCTCCTACGGCCTCCTCCACGTCTCCTGATGTACTGGCCTGTCTCCTGGTAGCGCCTCCATGCTTTGGACACTACGCTGATAGACACAGCAAACCTTCTTGCCACAGCTCACATTGATGTGCCATCCTGGATGAGCTGCACTACCTGAGCCACTTGTGTGGGTTGTAGACTCCGTCTCATGCTACCACTAGAGTGAAAGCACCGCCAGCATTCAAAAGTGACCAAAACATCAGCCAGGAAGCATAGGAACTGAGAAGTGGTCTGTGGTCACCACCTGCAGAACCACTCCTTTATTGGGGGTGTCTTGCTAATTGCCTATAATTTCCACTTGTAGTCTATTCCATTTGCACAACAGCATGTGAAATTTATTGTCAATCAGTGTTGCTTCCTAAGTGGACAGTTTGATTTCACAGAAGTGTGATTGACTTGGAGTTACATTGTGTTGTTTAAGTGTTCCCTTTATTTTTTTGAGCAGTGTACTTCCGTACTATTGTTTGTACAGATGAATGTGGTACCTTCAGGCATTTGGAAATTTCTCCCAAGGATGAACCAGACTTGTGGAGGTCTACATTTTCTTTCTGAGGTCTTGGCTGATTTGTTTTGAATTTCCCATGATGTCAAGCAAAGAGGCACTGAGTTCGAAGGTAGGCCTTGAAATACATCCATAGGTACACCTCCAATTGACTCAAATGATGTCAATTAGCCTATCAGAAGCTTCTAAAGCCATGACATCATTTTCTGGAATTTTTCAAGCTGTTTAAAGGCACAGTCAACTCAGTGTATGTAAACTTTTGACCCACTGGAATTGTGATACAGTGATTGTGATACAGTGAATTATAAGTGAAATAATCTGTCTGTAAACAATTGTTGGAAAAATGACTTGTGTCATGCACAAAGTAGATGTCCTAACCGACTTGCCAAACTATAGTTTGTTAACAAGAAATTTGTGGAGTGGTCGAAAAACTAGTTTTAATGACTCCAACCTAAGTGGATGTAAACTTCCGACTTCAACTGTATATCTCCCAAGCTCTTAAAATTACTCCTAACAGAAAACTGGAAATAGTTGAACCAGTCAATGGACTCTCATTAAATGTTACATTGATGTCCAGTAAGTATAGTCAACTGGGATTCCACTTGAGCAGTTTGCCTGCCAAAAGCACTAATTCTGACTCAATTCCCCCGATTCCATCCCCTTCAATAGGCTTTAATTATGGCCTGCATGGAGGTGAGGCCTTGCCCTCTGTTCCTGTTCTGTAGGGTTAATTTGAGTCACAATGGGTCACTGAATTTCTGCCCGTCTGCTTCCACTGAAGAGGGTCATCATCATTAGG
This sequence comes from Salmo trutta, assembly GCF_901001165.1. Classification (NCBI taxonomy): domain Eukaryota; kingdom Metazoa; phylum Chordata; class Actinopteri; order Salmoniformes; family Salmonidae; genus Salmo; species Salmo trutta. The sequence continues at coordinate 8,374,751 of NC_042991.1, forward strand.
TACAGGGAGAGAGCAAATCCACTGAAGATCGTTGCCTTGGTCTACCACTCTGGGTGAAATCATATGAACACACAAATGAGTGGAAACATTTTTAAGTAGGCTACCGCTTAGTGAGTAAAATGTTTTGGCTCAGGGGTTGATAGGAACATGGAGTTTTTTTGTAATATACAAAAGTTTTATTTTATTTTGTACATGTTTTTCTAAATCAAGGCACTGGTTTTCCAAAAGGCTTGCTTTGCACAAAATAAGATGCTGGGAGCTGAACCCACAACCTTTACCTTCATGGCCAAAACATCGGATTCCATTGAAATCCAAGGCTACCTATTTCTGAAGTTTACGCAGTAAAATAAATATTTAAGAACAAGTGTACACATCTTTATGCTACCTTATGCTTTGAGATGTGACGAAATGTCTACCCAACTACAAAGGACCTGTCTAGACATTACTAGTACTAGTAAACAAGTGTATACAGACCATTCCTTCCAAGGTTTCTACAACTGGATTGAAAATATGAGCAATGTAACCCAATGGAGATTACTGACTAATATACCCTATTTACCAAAAAGGAACACTAGTATGAAAACATGACAGGTTTACAGCCACCAAAGAGACTTGCTTTCAGAACCCAGTAAAAATCTCTTCCCTACTTTTCCAAACACACCCGTCCTCAAAATACATTCTGTTTTGCCTCTCAGAACTTCTACAAGCAGACGCATCCCAGCTACTCCCGGACCTAATTGGCGACAAAATGTTTTTGTGAATAAAATAACCGTCTAAAATCTGCTCCAGCAGTAGTTCCCCAGAGACCCAGCTATGGCAGTGCTGAGGCTGTCAACATCTCATGGATGTCTCTCCAGTCCCTACACTCCCAATAACAACCACAGGCTGTCTTGCTCCATACTCCCCAACTCACGAACAGCCATCTTAACCCCACTAAAACCAACAATTTTACTATGATGTTTTTGGTTGAGGTAGAAAATGTAGAATTGTCCCTTTTAGAATCTAAAAGTGGATTATAAGAGATCATTAAAAAGCACTGGCCTAAATTCATGTTATGCTTGTCTTGAACTAGATCAAACCTCACTATTATGTATGTCTCTAGATCAATCGTCAGAACACTGTATGTGTCAGAGTCCCTGAGTTACATATTTTTCCAGTGCTGCTAAAATAGGTCTCAAGTATGTTAATTACCTCTGTGCTAAATAATTGAATAACACAGTTGGTAAACAATTAGCATATTCCATTCATTCAGTTGATTCATCTATAACCCGTTTAGCATCAGTTTGCATACTGACATCAGAATAGTATCAATGTCATCTACACATTTCTTATTGGTGCAAAATGTATCTTTCCATCTCAGGTGTTGGATTACAAGAATGTAATTGTTTTTTGGCCATTACCTGCTATAGCTTATTATAATCAGGTAATAAGCACTATGTACTTGGAAAGATCACAGGGAAATTGATTATTTAAGCAATAAGGCCCGAGGGGGTGTGGTAAATGGCCAATATACCACGGCATGGTAGCACTCCGCGTTGCGTCATGTATAAGAAAAGCCCTTAGTCGTTGTATATTGGCCATATACCACAAACCCCCGAGGTGCCGTTATTGCTATTATAAACTGGTTTCCAATGTAATTAGAGCAGTAAAAAAGAAATGTTTTGTCATACCCATGGTATACGGTCTGATATACCACGGCTTTCAGCATTCAGGGCTTGAACCACCCAGTGTAATGATGTGCTCTGAGAGTCGGGAAGCAAGTTCAGGGAGTGAATGTTTTAATAAATAAACGCAACATAATACAAAACAAGAAACACGAACAACGCACAGACATGACACTGAAACAGAAACAATCACACCTTGGGAAGGAACCAACGGGAGTGACATATATAGGGAAGGTAATCAGGGAGGTGATGGAGTCCAGGTGAGTCTGATGACGCGCAGGTGCGGGTAACGATGGTGACAGGTGTGCGCCATAATGAGCAGCCTGGTGACCTAGAGGCCGGAGAGGGAGCACGTGACACCCCATTTATAATTAACTATATGGAACAGAAGAATGATTCAAATGCATTGATATGATTCAAATGCGTTGATATAATAGAATGGAATAAATATAATACAATGATAGAATAGGAGTGATTGGAGTGTGTTGCGTAAATGTTCCATTTTACTGTCGTTCAGTATGTATCCTTGGTTGAGGGAGAGAATTTTTTTTTATGTCAACTGCCTCTTGAGTTTTCAATGGTATACACTACTGAAATGCAACAGCAGAAGATGCTCATTTCGGGGAAGCTTTATGCATGCAGAGCCAAAATGAAGCACAAAGGAAATAAGGGAATTCAAAATGCCCAAATTGCCTCTGCAATAAACACATTTACATTTAAGGCTGCAAAAAAGTAATGGACTGCTAAATGTGTACCAAGCATTTAAATAAATAATTAAAACACCACCTGCCAGGATAAACTTAGAGCAAATTCCCTGACAGACTCCAAGATTAAACTTTTAACTCTGTTTTTCCCCTAGACAGCAAGGCGCATGGTAGGAACTCCATATGCGCTGGGCTACAGGGTCAAGGGGGGTCACAATTCCAGGTGGGACAGAGCAGCTGTGACCTTGAGTGTGACGCACCATCTGGGAAAACCCGTAAGGAAGGAAGACGTTGATGATTAGTAAGAGGCGAAAGGTCTCTCATCGCTTTCAGAACGACAAACCAAGAGGTGAACTCTAAAATGTTGCTTTTGTTTTAATGTTCTAAAAAAACAATTTGTTATCGTCAAAATGAAACTATACTGTACTTTCCAGCATTATTACAGAGAAACAACAAACTGCTAGAAACACCATGGAAATTAACTGGTGTTACAGTACCTTCAGTCAGACCTCAAAATATGCAGCTCCTGTCGGACGTTTTCTGCAACAGCTTTGAAACTGTTCATCTCCCCCTCGTAAAACTACCTTTTCTCTCATTTCATTTTTCACAAGAAAGCATTCCTTAGAGACTACAGACCAACAAGCTAAAAAACCAACAACCAGTCAAAAACAATCTTGATCCAAATTGGAGCCCCTGATGATTGCACTGTACTGAGAAGACTAGGAAATACAATGGAGCTACCATGTACTGGTGTATCTATCCCTTAAAATAATATGAAGTACATTTGCATTAGAGGAGATTAATGTTACAGTAGAGCAGTGCGGAAGGGCTTTGGATTAAACATTCACGTTTAACAAGCTGTTATAATCTCTCTCTCTCTCTCTCTCTCTCTCTCTGCCCCTCTGTCTCTCTCTATATATACAGTGGGGAGAACAAGTATTTGATACACTGCCGATTCTGCAGGTTGTCCTACTTACAAAGCATGTAGAGGTCTGTAATTTTTTATCATAGGTACACTTCAACTGTGAGAGACGGAATCTAAAACAAAAATCCAGAAAATCACATTGTATGATTTTTAAGTAATTAATTTGCATTTTATTGCATGACATAAGTATTTGATCACCTACCAACCAGTAAGAATTCCGGCTCTCACAGACCTGTCAGTTTTTCTTTAAGAAGCCCTCCTGTTCTCCACTCATTACCTGTATTAACTGCACCTGTTTGAACTCGTTACCTGTATAAAAGACACCTGTCCACACACTCAATCAAACAGACTCCAACCTCTCCACAATGGCCAAGACCAGAGAGCTGTGTAAGGACATCAGGGATAAAAGTGTAGACCTGCACAAGGCTGGGATGGGCTACAGGACAATAGGCAAGCAGCTTGGTGAGAATGCAACAACTGTTGGCGAAATTATTAGAAAATGGAAGAAGTTCAAGATGACGGTCAATCATCCTCGGTCTGGGGCTCCATGCAAGATCTCACCTCGTGGGGCATCAATGATCATGAGAAAGATGAGGGATCAGCCCAGAACTACACGGCAGGACCTGGTCAATGACCTGAAGAGAGCTGGGACCACAGTCTCAAAGAAAACCATTAGTAACACACTACGTCGTCATGGATTAAAATCCTGCAGCACACGCAAGGTCCCCCTGCTCAAGCCAGCGCATGTCCAGGCCCGTCTGAAGTTTGCCAATGACCATCTGGATGATCCAGAGGAGGAATGGGAGAAGGTCATGTGGTCTGATGAGACAAAAATAGAGCTTTTTGGTCTAAACTCTACTCGCCGTGTTTGGAGGAAGAAGAAGGATGAGTACAACCCCAAGAACACCATCCCAACCGTGAAGCATGGAGGTGGAAACATCATTCTTTGGGGATGCTTTTCTGCAAAGGGGACAGGACGACTGCACCGTATTGAGGGGAGGATGGATGGGGCCATATATCGCGAGATCTTGGCCAACAACCTCCTTCCCTCAGTAAGAGCATTGAAGATGGGTCGTGACTGGGTCTTCCAGCATGACAACGACCCGAAACACACAGCCAAGGCAACTAAGGAGTGGCTCCGTAAGAAGCATCTCAAGGTCCTGGAGTGGCCTAGCCAGTCTCCAGACCTGAACCCTATAGAAAATCTTTGGAGGGAGCTGAAAGTCCGTATTGCCCAGCGAAAGCCCCGAAACCTGAAGGATCTGGAGAAGGTCTGCATGGAGGAGTGGGCCAAAATCCCTGCTGCAGTGTGTGCAAACCTGGTCAAGAACTACAGGAAACGTATGATCTCTGTAATTGCAAACAAAGGTTTCTGTACTAAATATTAAGTTTTGCTTTTGTGATTTATCAAATACTTATGTCATGTAATAAAATGCAAATGAATTACTTAAAAATCATACAATGTGATTTTCTGGATTTTTGTTTTAGATTCCGTCTCTCACAGTTGAAGTGTACCTATGATAAAAATTACAGACCTCTACATGCTTTGTAAGTAGGAAAACCTGCAAAATCGGCAGTGTATCAAATACTTGTTCTCCCCACTGTATATTTGTCTCTCGATCACACTCTCTGTATTTCTCTCTCTCTCTTTCTCTCTCACTGTTTGCACTAGAAGTAGCTGAGACAAAAACCAGCCTAGTGTTAACACTATCCCATGAGAAAACTACAAGAACATGGCTTGGGGTGGAAAGGTGGCGTTAGATCACAGCGAAAAAAGAGTCCACTCCTCCTCATACAAAATCCAGACTCTTGTCTCACAGCTGGGGAAAACCCATGGTCTCATGGCTGCTTAAATGTAACGACATGCACGCTCGTTGGTAGACTTCTGGTCCAGAGTGCACATTACATGTTAATGAGTTGGAACATGGACAGCGAAGCAAGAGGCTCAAACTGCCAATTAGGCATATGCTGCAGACGCTACTCGTGTTTCAGATAGGACCATCTGATAGCGATTCAGCTTGGCGCACGGATCTGACTCCCTCCATGAGACGTGGAGACGCTCCAATGGTGAGTCATTAACCACAGACATCCCTTGAAACCACTTAAGAAAAAAAGAGGCCCACTGATTGGACACCACTCATTCAAAACCTCTCTCTCTCTCGTTTCTCTCTTTTTCTCTCTCTGCTCTTTCACTCTCTCTCTCCTCTCTCTCTCTCATTCATCCAGACCCCTTCCCTCTTCTTACTGTAAGCACTTTTACCCAGTGCTTATCTTAGATTTAGTGACACAAAATGTATTTTTCTCCCATCACTGTTTGCTTTAACTCTGTAACCCATTATTTGAGAAGTTTCATATGAATGTGATTGAATTCTATCAGAATAAATGGTCATTCAATGTTAATGTTAGTTTTGGCTTGCGTCAAACATCAGGTTTAAAAAATGCCCTGAAGCCTTGGCAAATCAAGAGACTTTATACGGCTAACTCAAATATACATGGGTCATGTTCCGCTGTGCTCCAACAGTATACCTACTTTCTCAACAGTGGTATGACTACCTCTCAGACCAAGGTTGTTGTCCTTGACCATGAGGCCAATGAACCAACATCCAAACCCTATAGGGGCTCTGTGTCATACAAGCTCCGACTAGGACCTCATATCACTCCCTGCGTTGTTAGAAGTTCATTTTCTCCCGATATGCACACAGTAAAATTGATAGTGACAACTCAATTTTCCACATTCCAGGCCCCCGCACGGAGCGGCGCCCCCTCAGTCCAAACCGCACACATCTGCAGACAACCGACCGGCCGCCTTGCCTTGCATGGAGAGAGAGGAGAAAGTTGGTGCCAAAAGCAGTTTGCTCGGCATCCCTTTAACCTTGGCATGATTACCTGTGAGGCAGTTTAATTTAATCAGTCTCCCCCTCGTTCGGCTTGGAGCGAGCAGTGGCTCATTGTGAAAACAGAGTGAGAGAGGCAGAGTGAGAGAGGCAGAGAGAGCTAGGCCGGGTGTGTGCGGCAGTACAGCAGTAGGCTATAGCACACCTCGCTGTCTCTGTAACAGAGACAAGGTTAGCGATAGAACAGATCTCCATGGACCCTCCACCTCCTCCAGGGACCCTCCGCCTCTTATCCACACAATGGGCTGACAGACAGAGGAATTAGCCCCACGCCAGGCATCTCCATCAAACAGGCCCGTCATTAATTATGCCATCAATCACGGCCTGCATGACATGCAGGTTCACAATTAGAGGCTATTGGAATGTAGCTCGGAGTCTTTGGGCATCGTGCCATTTCTCCAGCTCCTTGGGGAAATAAAGGCCACTCTTTGAAAAAAGGTTCCAAAAGGGTTCTGCGGCTGTCCCCATAGGAGAACCATTTTTAGTTCCAACTAGAACTCGTTTAGGTTCCATGTAGAACCCTCTGTGGAAAGGGTTATACATGGAACCCAAAAGGTTTTTACCTGGAACCAAAAGGGTTCTACTTGGAACCAAAAGGGGTTCTTCAGAGAGTTCTCCTAAGGGGACAGCCGAAGAACAATTTGTTGTCTAGACAGCACCTTTCTTTATAAGAGTGTACACCACTGAGGAATGAGAGGAGAGTGACTGGAAATGGAGTGGGGAATGTATTGTATAGTGGGTCTAGTGTATGTGAATGTTCATGCATTGATATTATGTGGAATGTGGAAATACTGTATGTTTGCTGAATAATAAAGAAATAAATTATATAGAAATGGAAACCATATAACTGATGCTGTAAACTTGACATTTAAGAAATGTCAAAAATAACGGTATCAATGATGTTTTGTAGATTGATAGCGTTTTGATATTTTCTTCTTTCAATACACCAAATAAAAACCCAAATTACATTAGCTTTGATCAGGTATTTGGAAAACAAAATGAATCCAATACCTGCATAAATGAAATAGCGTTCGATAACATAGCCTTCCGGCTCACATTCTCATAGCTCTTAAACTGTGCAGGTGTGAGATGGCTGCTCGCCGTGTGCCAATGGCTCTGCCTCTGTCTCAATGTGCAGCGCACAGTAGATACTGCAGCTGCATAGACAAACCTAGCTGATAAATTGGTGGGCAGAACTGAACACGAACTGATCCATTAGATTTGTAATGAATGTGTTTTCTCTCAGCAGCACATCACTCAGTGTGTGTGTGTGTGTGTGTGTGTGTGTGTGTGTGTGTATGTGTGTTCATTGAGATGACTGTTCATTGAGTCACTGATACCTCCCCCACAGTGAATAATATAGAGCCAATATGGAGATAAATATGAAGCCAATATGGGGTCTCACCCAGATCTTAATTCCTACGAGCTGCTCCATTGAAAAACAATGGACTCTTTTTAGTTGAATCTGGGCAATACCTTAGCTGTAGTGTTGGCTATACGCCTAAAACAAATAAACTCAGCAAAAGAAGAAACGTCCCTTTTTCAGGACCCTGTCTTTCAAAGGTAATTTGTGAAAATCAAAGTACCTTCACAGATCTTCGTTGTAAAGGGTTTAAGCACTGTTCATTGCTTGTTCAATGAACCATAAACAATTAATGAACATGCACCTGTGGAACGGTCGTTAAGACACTAACAACTTACAGACGGAAGGTAGTTAAGGTGTTATGAAAACTTAGGACACTAAAGAGGCCTTTCTATTGACTCTGAAAAACACCAACAGAAAGATGCCCAGGGTCCCTGCGCATCTGCGTGAATGTGCCTTAGGCATGCTGCAAGGAGGCATGAGGACTGCAGATGTGGCCAGGGCAATAAATTGCAATGTCCGTAATGTGGAACGCCTCAGACAGCGCTACAGGGAGACAGGACGGACAGCTGATCATCCTCGCAGTGGCAGACCACGTGTAACAACCCCTGCACAGGATCGGTACATCCGAACATCACACCTGCGGGACAGGTACAGGATGGCAACAACAACTGCCAGAGTTACAACAGGAACACACAATCCCTCCATCAGTGCTCAGACTGTCCGCAATAGGCTGAGAGAAGCTGGACTGAGGGCTTGTAGGCTTGTTGTAAGGCAGGTCCTTACCAGACATCACTGGCAACAACGTCACCTATCGGTACAAACCCACTGTCGCTGGACCAGACAGGACTGGCAAAAACTGCTCTTCACTGACGAGTCGCGGTTTTGTCTCACCATGGGGGAAGGAAGGAGCGTTACACTGAGGCCTGTACTCTGGAGCGGGATCGATTTGGAGGTGGAGGGTCCGTCATAATGTGTCTCAGCATCATCGGACTGAGCTTGTTGTCATTGCAGGCAATCTCAACGCTGTGCGTTACAGGGAAGACATCCTCCTCCCTCATGTAGTACCCTTCATGCAGGCTCATCCTGATATGACCCTCCAGCATGACAATGCCACCAGCCATACTGCTCGTTCTGTGCATGATTTCCTTCAAGACAGGAATGTCAGTGTTCTGCCATGGCCAGCGAAGAGCCCGGATCTCAATCCCATTAAGCATGCCTGGGACCTGTTGGATCGGAGGGTGAGGGCTAGGGACATTCCCCCCAGAAATGTCCGGAAACTTGCAGGTGCCTTGGTGGAAGAGTGGGGTAACATCTCATAGCAAGAACTGGCAAATCTGATGCAGTCCATGAGGAGGAGATGCACTGCAGTACTTAATTAATGCATTTGGTGACCACACCAGATACTGACTGTTACTTTTGATTTTGACCCCCATCTTTGTTCAGGGACTCATTATTCAATTTCTGTTAGTCACATGTCTGCGGAACTTGTTCAGTTTATGTCTCAGTTGTTGAATCTTATGTTCATAAAAATATTTACACATGTTAAGTTTGCTGAAAATTAACACAGTTGACAGTTTGACTGTTTGGAGATTCCAGCTGTCTGGATTGAGGACCATGCAGACACCACAGAGCAGACAGACAGGCTGTGTGAAAGTCAAAGTTTCTGGAAGGCTTTCTGGACCAGCACGGGAGAGTTGAACAGTGGCAGCTGCTGTCAGTGTGTTGCCTCTTTCTCTGAGTTGTTAAAGCAAGCAGAGCAGAAACTGGCTGCTCTTTAGTTGACTGATCATCATCAGTGATATAGCTGGCATTGTAACTGCTGTTTAACTTAACAGAAAATAACTAAACAAGTGTTTATTCCCAGTGCTGAGCTATTAGCTTGTGTAACTGACATACAACGTCAGCTAATGTTTCATCCCCTCTCGACTGAGGTGAACAAATTAGCTAGCTAGTAGCTAACTTACCACAACCAGTTCAGCGCTAGCCTCTAGCTATCTGTCAGATAGCGATATGAGGTGGCTATTATTACTATCTAACAGCTGTTGTTTGTATGGAAATATTTTGTCGTTGTTTTGTCCCGTTTCAACAGAAGTAAATGAACTTGACTAGCTTTCGTCAATTGACGTATCGTTAGAGAGTGAGCTGGCCAAAAGTTAGCTAACGTTAGCTATTATTTTTGCCTCAATCACACTAGACCTGAATTAAGACATGAAACCAGCGACCAAATGATTGAATACCGATATTCTAACGTTTTTTCAGTGCAAAGTTAGTTTTTATTAATCAGTATAGCAATGCAAAGTTTTTGATCTGTCAGTTTCCCTAGCTAGTTCCCTACTTTTCACACTAACACAGTAATATAGAGCTCTACAGGCTTCACTGTCATGGTGCACAGTCAGTACACAACACTATGCTCATCATGTCTTAGCAGGATCAGATGGTGACATCCCAGCAGGGTCAGATAGCCAGGGAAGACCAGTCTCAGGTGACTTTTGCAATATATTAACAATATCAGTGAATGATACAAAGTTCCATCTTGAGTTGATGGGTAGACCTACAGTAGCCACTTGACAGCACCTAAGCACCTAAAGCTACAGTCTGGGATCTGGGAATAATGGTAATTTCAATTATTGAACCATATAATGTATAAATGTACACCAAGGTAATTCTAATGTCATGCCTTGTCTTAGGAGGATCAGATGGTGACAGGGGTCTCAGCAGGGTCATGCAGCCAGGGAAGACCAGTCTGTGATGGTGAATTTTTGCAGATAAAACACTTTACTCTTTCTGTGCATCAAACATTGGACAAGCCAGATGCTTCAAAGATTGAAACTATTTTAAGGCAGTCTGAAAAACCTCCAAAGTTGATTTCCAAACTGTATCAAGTGTTGAAAGAGGCTTTTCTCAATGACACAAAACATGTAAAACAAAAATGTGAGGAAGACTTGGTAGAAGCTATTGATGATGATGAATGGATACAGATAACTGTATGTTTGAATGCCCAGTCATGTTCATAAAATCGCAGACATAAATTACTGCATTTTAAGACCATCCATAGAACGTACTATATGCCAGTGAAACTGAATTACATACACTCAGAAATGTAATTCCTTTGAGGTGTAAAACACAAAAGGGGACATATTTGCATATGTTATGTTCTTGTGAAGGCTGGCTAAATTCTAGCAAAGAGTATGTTCTCCCTGTTTTTGTTTGCTTGGAAATGTTGATACCGGAGACTGTTATCAGAAGAAACTGGGTAACCAAGTATTTATAGCGGCTAAGAAATGCATTGCCATTAATTGGAAGGTTGGTTATCCTCCCACAATGTCAAAATGGATGGCAGAAATGTCAAGTTATGTATCACTAGATTTGATTTATTACAAGAATAAGGGTAAAATGGGCAACTTTCATAAGGTCAGGATGCCTTATATGGAATACAGTATAACAAAATGAGTCGGTATTGAAAACATGCCCACGTCAGGGGAGATATCTAGTTAGGCAATCCCTAGCTGCTGAGCTGCTCAGTCCTGGCCCTGAGGGTCTGCCGTCCTGTGGTTTGTCACTCTGGCCTTGGACTAACACACCCAAAACCAATAAGGAATGTTTCAGTAAGATCCTAAAGCTGAGTGGGGTGTGTTGGGTTGGGGCACCGCAGGGTGGGGGACCCCTAGGGACAGGACCGGCGATCCAGCTATATTTTGTGCAAGTAAAAAGAGCTTTACAGTACTATTAGGTCTATGGTATTAAAGGGATGTAAACACATTTGTGGACAACTTTTTAGAAAAATAAGCTTTTTGTGCTTATGGAACATTTCTTGGATCTTTTATTTCAGCTCAAGGAACATGGGACCAACACTTTACATGTTGCGTTTATATATTTTTTCAGTGTATATGGAGGATTTGCTGTTTTTGTGTGTTAATGTATATTTTTGGGTTGTTTGTTTTACTTTTTCCCTTGGAAAGGTGGAAAGGAAATTATGTTGGTAGAGAGTTAAATTATGTACTAGACTGGTGGGGGTCGGGCTTGCTGGCGGCTCAGTCTGGCTGGGCGGTCTGGCTGAAATTTGATAAAGAGGATGTCTTAATAAAGATGATCAAAAATCTTCAATTTTTTTAAAAGAATTGTTAATTTTTTAGGCTATTGGCCAAAGGTGCAGCACAATAATGATTATGAATTACCTTTAATCTAGTTCAGTCTTATCAATCACTTAAACATATTTAATAATGATCTCTTACCTAGCTTGATGATGTTGCCATTTTTGCTTACTTTTTGTTGTTCTAAATAGACACAACATATTGGATTGTGTAGAAATACAGGATATGAGGTTTAGATGGCCCAAAAAAGTCCTCCCCAGACCTCCCGCCAGGTTATGTCCCCCACACTTCTAAAACCAAAGTTGCGCCCCTGATTGAACTCCAACAAAAGAAGAAACTGTAATTGAGAAAACAAAAAGCGCAGACGAGATTTTGAAGATATTCAAAACAGAGAAAGAGATCAGCGAGAGGAATCGGCTTAATATACATTTTTATTGTAGGTGAAAAATATGAAAGCAAGGACAAGGAAAACACAATGCAACACACTCACCTTTGCTCCTCTTGAAGAAATGCACTGAAATATGACAACAATTGAGCTAAGGGCTCATTCCAAAACTGTGCACACATTACAGAGCCTATTATTCATTGTCCATAAAGATAATGGAAAAATGAAAAGCTCTAGCCCGTCCATACTCAACTAGCGGACCGTGGACCGGATCCGGACAAAGAACGGGGTCAACTGCAGGTCCCAAAATAAAATGTAAATAAAAAAAAAATTTTTTTTTTTTTTACTCCATCGAACTTCGACCCATGGTATAATATAAACACACGTAAGATATGGAAGAATGCATAGAAGTGCAGGAAATTACCTTTAATACAGCAAATAACATCTCTGCCCAATGCAAAATGTGTAGAATTGTGGGAAATTTGTTTTAAAACTGCAACAGTTTCTCCCCGGCAACAAGAGGGGTGTGAAAAGTGTTGGGTCGCATGGGTTGTGCGGTAGGGATTTTGTGTATCCCTGGAAATAATAAGAATTCATGTAAACATTGCAGTTTTGAAAACAAAGCTTGTCCCAAAAAATTGGTCTCTTGGTACAAGTTAACCTGGATAAGTTGAGCCACTGGACAGGGTAAGTTAAAGAGATTCTTGTTTACTTTAGTATACTTTTTCAGCCAGTAGTTCAATCACGATGCAAAAGTGGTCCCCGAAAATTGCACCCTACGTTACAAATTTGCAGATGTGTGCACCACATCATTGCTATCTCTCCGCTGTGTCCACTGAGCCGTTGGGCCCAGCCTGCAACCTCAATGGATAATGCTGGGAAGGCCTCTTGCTAGCTGTCACTCAAATACGAGGGGCTGAAGCTCATCGGCTAGAACTCAAATTGCTAGGGGGCTGGCCCTTGTGGGGGGAAATGGCGCAGCACAGCTTCAAGAAAACAGACGCTTTCAAACTAGGGATTTCGTGGCTAATTGAGGTAAGACAGTAATTCTACTCATAGATTATTGTCACGCCCTGACCTGAGAGAGTCATTTTTCTCTGTTTGGTTAGGTCAGGGTGTGACATGGGGTGGGCATTCTACGTGTTGTATGCCTATGTTGTTTTTCTTTATTGGCCGAGTATGGTTTCCAATCAGAGGCAGCTGTCGTTCGTTGTCTCTGATTGGGAATCATACTTAGGCAGCCTTTTCCCCACCTGTGTTTGTGGGTTATTATTATTTCTGTGTGTGTACGCCACAGTTGCGTTATGTTTCTTGCTGTTTACCTGTTTATTGTTTTGGTTCGGTTTTCTTCAAATAAAGATGTGGAATTACCGCACCCTGCGCCTTGGCTCATATATGACAGGGAATTTGAAGATAGAGAATGAGACAATAATGCATGTATGAACTACACATTGACACATCCAGTCCAAACCATGAGGTATAAAAAATACTTTCTTCGTCGCCAAAGTACACATGAAATATTACCACTACCTGTCTATGTTTATTTCCCAAACACAATTAAATACAATCACAATCACCTTTCGTCTTTTAATGACTTTAAGCATATTTTAACAGAGGCTTTACACCTAACAAACACTTTGTTCTTTTTTAAACACTTTAACATTAACGTTGTTACCTCGCCTTGCATTACACTTGGGAGGAAAACACTTACATTTGCTCAACTTGCCATTGGCTCAATCATCGGCTCAATTTACCCCATGGCCATAGGCTTAACCTACCCCAAGGCAAACATTTTGACTATATTCACCCACACAACTACAAGGATGCACTTTCATGCTAGGTTTATGAATTCATATTAAAGCTTATAGAGATTCCAACTGATTATATTGAACAATCTTAAAATTATCTAGATTGGTTTAGATACAAGCATCTAACAGCTCTAACACATTAAATTCATTTGACTTGGTGAAAATCAGTTTTTTGACCTAACTTCCTTACCACTTTTTCCATGTGTTTTTTTTCCTTCAGAGTCCATGAAATGGTGACCTCTTCCTAAATATTTGGTCAAATTATGATTTTTCTGTTTGATTTTCGAAAATGAATGGGGGCTCAATTTACCCCACTCTCCCTAGTGGTTGAACAACAAAAACTACGTTTCCCCCCCACCCCTAAAGTCATAGTATTATGGTAGGTCACCTGTCAAGTCAGTCAATCAGTCAGTCAGTAATTGCTGCAGATGTGCTCAATAGTGCTTTAGTGGTTGCTCAACTAAAAGTTTTGAGATTAATCTGCGGAATTTAGAGGTAATTTGGGGTTTAGTGCAGTACCCTGCATCACTGTGTCACTGCTCCAGACCAGCGCAAGGGGGGTTTAGAGCACTGATTATGCTTACTGGAAAATACTCTTTCAAAATTAATGGAAGAGGCAAGTGGAAGCGGGAAAAGACAGCATTCAGAGGTCAAGACAGCACTACTCTGAGACAAGCATGGGGACTGGTCTTGATAAATCAATGAGATTTTTATTTTCACTGAATCTCCGTTTGGACATTGGTTAGACTACAATTAGGGTGTGGAACTGTTAGGATCATTTTGCTCCTACTGTAGTACTGTAGCCTATTCCCGACCGGTCACATTGTACAGCACCATTATGGGCTATTAGCAGGACAATATTCTTGCCAAGAAGGAGGGTAGGGTAGAACTGTATCGTCAAATGTATTTCTTAGTTAGGTTGGCTGTATCACAACCGGCCGTGATTGGGAGTCCCATAGGGCGGCGCACAATTGGCCCAGAGTCGACCAGATTTGGCCGGTGTAGGCGATCATTGTAAATAAGAATTTGTTCTTAACTGACTTGCCTATTAAATAAAGGTCACATTGTACAGCGCCATATTTTCCTAACAGAAACCATGAAGGTTTAGTTTTTTGTTTTTCTTGGAATAGAAACACCATAATATTAATCAAATGAACTAAGATACATTTCTTAATCCCATATACTATGTTCTTACAAAAAAAGGTTTTAAATTCTCTAGTACAGCCAATATTGAAGACTGTCAAATGCTTGTCAAAGATGCCCTCTGGTGGACAAACTAGCACTATCTAGCATTAATGGCAACAATGGCTGACAATTAAATAATGTGCCATAGAATTCTGCGGCAGCCCGCAAGGTGTGCTGCAGTATGACACAACTTTTACAGGAAGAACCACTGTATGTTACTCCCCAAAGCATGGTGCAACACACGGGGGTTTGTCACAATGTACTTTGTCAACCTCCTCTGCTTCCTTCTCCTGGTGCTGGACAGTGCCCCCGTGTGCGGCTGCCTTGAGAAGCATTTTGAGGGACTTCGGAGGGAAAATGCAGTGCAGGGGATTGTCTGCAGAATGACAGCCCCCAGTGAATGGACGCCAAGGGGTGTGGTGCTCCTCCAGCAGCTATCTCGTGAGGTTCTCTCAGTACTTTTGGTAGATAATCACCTTGCCTATCGGGGAGAGGGAGATGGATTGGGGAGAATAAGGGAGTGGAGAGGGTGATGAGGGTGTGGGGAGGTGGGTGAGATATTGTCAATATAATTGCATAATGGAAGTGAATGTGGTTTGTCTGTGAACTGTATGTCCAATTACAAAAAAACTTGTTCAGTAATCATCTCACTTGTAAGCTGGCAGTGAACTATGTGGCCATTGAAGACAGCAGTATCAATCAGATGGAAAAATATATTTTTATAACACTTGGTGGTTTTCTGAGCAAATGCCACAAAGCTGTTTATTATGTCCGCCTTATCCACTGCCCCCATTTTGCGATTATAGTCAAGCACACAATCTGGTTAGAGCTTTCTCTCTCCCACCAGGTGGTATACCTTCCCTGTGGCTCTCTCTTCCCCTGTAGCTCCAAGGCGTAGAAATTGGTCTCCTCCACTATGTCTCCCACCAGCTCCTCTGTTAGAAACCACTTGAAGCACTCTGCCTCAGAGAGAGATGGCAAGAGGCTTTGCACTCCAGACAGGGACTCACCAAAGCCAACAGCAGGACCAGAGGGGTGAAATGGCTGGCAGCCTTCCAGTGACTCCAGATCTCCTGCACCTTATCAAATGGTGGTCTGTCTCCATCACCACCAGCATCTTCAGTGAGACCTGGGACTTCGTTGTTGGGCAAGGGTTCCTCAGATTTTCAATGGCCACAAGGTTGGGAGGCAGCTCCTCACTGTCACTCTCAGAATCTGATTCTTCACATTCATACTCAGACTAAGTGTCAGAATTCACAAAAATCTCTAGAATTTCCACATTTGTGAGTTGTCTCCTTTTGAAAGGAATTGCTAATGCTACAGCTTAGCCCACTAGCTACATATATAAACAACAACATTGAATGTATCTAAGTGGGAGTCAGGGGTAATGTTATTGGCTGCCGGTGTGGTACTGAAGATTTGTTGCAACAGATGGTTTGTTTACATAGCAGGTTAGGATAATTAACGTGGCAGGTTAGGTGAATGTTGGTTGACATCATTAAATGCATTCTGGGTGTCACGTAAACATCCGTCAAACCAAAGATGCTATGACAAAACGAGGTGAGTGACTGGTTCACTCGTCTTTCAAGTAAGCTTCCGGAAGTGAATGATGGGAAGTGAATGATGGTAAATGGCACATCTCCTTCAACATGCATACCGCAAACAGACCCAACTCATCTTGTCACCTCGTCTTATATTTGGTTGACGTGGAAAAAGAAAATGGCAGCGCACACAAACTCTACCCACCATCGGATTACTTTCACTCAATTATTTCGATCACTGGTTAGCTCACCCATCATGTGATAAATGGTAAATAGTAATTGCTATTAGCTAACTAATATTATGTTTTCTGTCAGGTGAGAATTACCTAAATATGACTGCTTGTGTTAGCTCACTCTTTCTCAGTTAGCGTTAGGACTAACATAGCCTACATTTTCCAGTTTGGATGAGAATTGTGTTGTGTTGTTGATACTTCTTTGAATGTCTGAACATCTGCATCCAAATATAAACTCCTCTCTTTAAGAACATGAAGTTGTAAAGATTGTGTTTGTGCAAAATGTTTCTCTGAAAAAAAGGATGGCCAGCTCAAATGCTGAATGATGTGTTAATTGTAACTAGATGTTCAAATGAAGTGTTCCAATCAGACCAGTTTGCTGCAGGGACCAGTGCTTACAACCATGTGCTTGTACGTGTCAAAGGGTTAAGTAATCTTCAGTACAAGTAACATCACACTAATTTAAGTATCCCAGATCATTTACTATTTTACGCCTAGTCAATGATACCAGGTTATCATTGCCTCACCCTCTGCCTCTTTCTGCATCAGTCAGTCTAATGGTTTTGGGCCAATGATCTGACTGACGGCGGTACATGAGTTAGTTCCATACATGTGCTGCTAACCTAATAATTAAATGAATATGTGACAAGTGGCAAAGTGTCAAGAATTCCAATGTTCTACACTACATGGCCAAAAATATGTGGACTGCTCATCGAACATCTCGTTCCAAAATCATGGTCATTAATATGGAGTTGTTCCCCCCTTTGCTGCTATAACAGCCCCCAGTTGGTTTTGTTTGTTTGGAAAATGTGTTGTTTGAAAGTGTATTGGAAAGTTCTTGGTAGCTAGCTAGCTTCTTAGTTTGGATCCCGCAGCGCAGTGGCATCAGTTGCTGGAACTGATTGTCTCTTTCCAGTGATCCTGCCGACCAAGGACGAGTCTGAGGAGCTATTTGACGTTTAGAATCTCCACATGAGACCTGGACGAAGTCTGAGGACAAAGTGAGGCAAATCTCAGAGAAATTGAAGATGGACCACAGGAAGATTGAGGTGGAGCGTGTACACATGACTGGAAATCCCACCACCGGCCCAGGTGATAGGCCCTGGCCAATAGTGGTGAAGTTTTTGAGGTTCAAGGACAAGGTAGCTGTTCTTGAAAGAGCCAAGAACTTGAGAGGAACTTATATCTTCCTCAACGAGGACTGTCCTGAAGCTGTGCGCCAGAAGAGGAAAGAACTGATCCCAGCCATGAAAGCTGCCAGAGCGTGTGGGGACATTGCTTACATCCGCTATGACAGGCTCATTGTCCACCCTCCCTCCCAGAAGCCTGGAAGGGATGAATTCGTAGCTTCAACCCCGCAGCACACACACACACACACACCAATTGATGAATGGACTGCTGAATTTATTTATTTTTTCTCTTGCTTTGTTTGCTCTTTTCTGTATTATGTCTACCTCTGATAAGCTACCCAGGACAGGGCTGAAAATAGCCCATATTAATATATGTAGCCTTAGAAATAAGGTTTATGAAATCAATAAACATTCATATATTAGCCATTTCTGAGACTCACTTAGATAATTCATTTTATGATACAGCAGTAGCAATACAAAGATATAACATCTATAGAAGAGACCGACATTCTTATGGGGGAGGTGTTGCTGTATATATTCCGAGCCATATCCCTGTAATGCTTAGAGAAGTTATTAAGTCAAATGTTATTGAAGTGTTGTGGTTGCAGGTTCACTTGGCACATTCAAAAAACTTTTATTTTAGGGTGTTGCTATAGGCCACCATGTTCTTACAGTCAGTATCAATATAATATGTGTGAAATGCTTGATAGTGTATGTGATGTAAACAGAGAGGTCTAGTTTTTTGGAGACCTGAATATTGACTGGTTTTCATCAAGCTGTCTGCTCAAGAGGAAGCTTCTTACTGTAACCAGTGCCTGTAATCTGGTTCAGGTTATTAATCAACCTAGCGGGGTGTTTACAAACACTACAGGAACATGATCATCCACATGTATTGATCACATTTTTCTAATACTGTAGAACTTTGTATTACTATCCGTACCAATTGGATGCAGTGATCACAATATAGTGGCTATATGCAGGAAAGCCAAAGTTCCAACAGCTGGGCCTAAAATAGTGTATAAGAGATCATACAAAAGATTTTGCTGTGACTCTTTTGTGGATGATGTTAAAAATATTTATTGGTCTGATGTGATTAATTAGGAGCATCCAGACGCTGCACTTGATGAATGTATGAAATTGCTTCTTCCAATTATTGATAAACAAAGTAATTCCGCTACCCAAGAGCGGTAAAGCGTACTTTACTGGTTCTAACAGCTCACCTATAAGCTTCCTGTCAGCGCTTAGCAAACTGTTGGAAAGAATTGTGTTTGACCAAATACAATGCTATTCCTCTGTAAACAAATTAACAACAGACTTTCAGCATGCTTATAGAAAAGGGCACTCAACATGTACTGCACTGACACAAATGACTGACGATTGGTTGAAATAAATTGATAATAAGAAGATTGTTGGAGCTGTACTGTTAGATTTCAGTGCAGCCTTTGATATTATTGACCATAACCTGTTGTTGCAGTAATGTATGTGTTATGGCTTTGCAACCTCTGTCATATTGTGGATTCAGAGCTATCTATCTAATAGAACTCAAAGGGTTTTCTTTAATGGAAGCTTCTCTAATGTCAAACATGTAAAGTGTGGTGTACCCCAGGGCAGCTCTCTAGGCCCTCTACTCTTTTCTATTTTTACCAATGACCTGCCACTGGCATTAAACGAAGCATGTGTCCATGTATGCTGATGAATCAACCATATACGAAGCAGCAACCACAGCTAATGAAGTCACTGAAACCCCTAACAAAGAGTTACAGGCTGTTTGGGAATGGATGGACAGTAATAACTGGTCCTGAACATCTCTAAAACTAAGAGGATTGTATTTGGTACAAATCTTAATTTGTAGACCTCAGCTGAATCTGGTAATGAAAGGTGTAGCTAGTGAACTAGTTAAGGACACTAAATTATTTGCCATTACTTTAGATTGTGAACTGTCATGGTTGAAAAAATGGACACCACAGACCAAAAAGCATGTTCTTCAGGCTCTAGTTTTGTCTAATCTTGATTATTGTCCAGTCGTGTGGTCCAGTGCTGCAAGGAAAGACCTAGTTAAGCTGCAGCTGGCCCAAAACAGAGCGACACGTTTTGCTCTTAATTGTAACCAGAGGGCTGATATAAATACTATGCATGCCATTCTCGTTTGGCTAAGAGTTGAGGAGAGACTGACTGCATCACTTCTTCTTTTTATAAGAAAGATTAATGTGTTGAAAATCTCAAATGGTTTGCATAGTCAATTTACACACAGCTCTGACATACACACTTATCCCACCAGACATGCCACCAGGGGTCTTTTCACAGTCCCCAAATCCAGAACAATTTCAAGAAAGCGTACAGTATTATATTGAGCCCTAATTGCATGGAACTTCCTTCCATCTCATATGGCTCAAATTAACAGCAAACCTGGATAAAAAACCCCCAGATAAAGCAGCACCTCACTGCACAACACCTCTCCCCTATTTGACCTAGATAGTTTGTGTATATGCATTGATATGTAGGCTACGTGTCCCTTTTAAAACATTTTTTATGCAGTTCTGTCTTTGAGCTGTTCTTGTCTATTGATATTCTGTATTATGTTTCATGTTTTGTGTGGACCCCAGGAGGAGTGGCTGCTGCTTTTGCAACAGCTAATGGGGATCTTAATAAACTACCAAAAATACCCAAATACTCTCCTGGGAAGGAGAGTTAAGAGAATCATTGCTGTGGGGACTTTTTTCCATTCAGCCACAAGAGCATTAGTGAGGTTTCGCACTGATTTTGTGGGATTAGGCCTGGCTTGCAGTCAGCATTTCAATTAATCCCAAAGGTGTTCGATTGGGTTGAGGTCAGGGCTCTGTGCAGGCCAGTCAAGTTCTTCCACACCAATCTCGACAAGACATTTCTGTATGGACCTCAATTTGTGCACGGAAAATTTGTTATGCTGAAACAGGAAAGGGCTTTCCCCAAACTGTTGCCACAAAGTTGGAAGCACAGAAACATCAAGAATGTCATTATATGCTGTAGCGTTAAGATTTCCCTTCACTGGAATTAAGGGGCCTAACCCGAACCATGAAAAACAACCTCAGACCATTATTCCTCCTTCACCAAACTTTACAGTAGGAGCTATGCATTGGGGCAGGTCGTGTTCTCCTAGCATCCGTCAAACCCAAATTTGTCCATAAAACTGCCAGATGGTGAAGCCTGATTCATCACTCCAGAGAACGTGTTTCCACTGCTCCGGAGTCCAATGGCGGCGAGCTTTACACGACATAGGCTTGTGTGCGACTGCTTGGCCATGGAAACCCATTTCATGAAGCTCCCGACGGACAATTATTGTGCTAACGTTGCTTCCAGAGGCAGTTTGGAACTCGGTAGTGAATGTTGCAACCGAGGAAAGACGATTTATACGTGCTACGGCGGTCTCGTTCTGTGAGCTTGTTGGGCCTACCACTTCGCGGGTTGTTGCTTCTAGAGGTTTCCACTTCACAATAATAGCACTTACAGTTGACCTGGGCAGCTCTAGCAAGGCAGACATTTGGAAAGGTGGCATCTTACTTTTTTTGTACCATCATCTTTGAAATGCAAGAGAAAGGCTATAATGTATTATTCCAGCCCATGTGCAATTTAGATTTTGGCCACAAGATGGCAGCAGTGTATGTGCAATGTTTTAGACTGATCCAATTAACCATTGCATTTCTGTTAAAAATTTTGTATCAAGACTTCCCAAATGTGCCTAATTTGTTTATTAATAACTTTATGTTCAAAATTGTGCACTCTACTCAAACAATAGCATGGTATTATTTCACTGTAAAAGCTACTGAAAATTGGACAGTGCAGTTAGATTAACAAGAATTTAAGCTTTCTGCCAATATCAGATATGTCTATTTTCTTGTTAATTACAACCTTATGCTAATCACATTAGCCTACATTAGCTCAACTGTCCTGTGGAAGGGACACTGTTCCCGAAGAAGTTTTTAACCCTTTGACACATACCAACACACGGGTGTTACCATTCTACAGTGGACCCTGCAGTGTACTCTCAAACCGGTGTGATTAGAACCCTTATTTAGAACGTCCAGTTTCGATTGACGCCACAGTGTTTTTTCACAGAAACATTTTGCACAAGCACAGTCCTTACAACGTCATGTCCTGGATGTGACCAGCTAATTTTTGGATGCAATGTTCAGACATTCATCTAATTTTGTAATAACATCTTTGGTCTGACAGAGGTTTACGTGAAAACCCAAAATGCATTTTATAATGTCAACAAACATGGCGCCATACATAGCTGGCAAATATACTGCTCAAAAAAATAAAGGGAACACTTAAACAACACATCCTAGATCTGAATGAAATAAATAATCTTATTAAATACTTTTTTCTTTACATAGTTGAATGTGCTGACAACAAAATCACACAAAAATAATAAATGGAAATCCAATTTATCAACCCATGGAGGTCTGGATTTGGAGTCACACTCAAAATTAAAGTGAAAAACCACACTACAGGCTGATCCAACTTTGATGTAATGTCCTTAAAACAAGTCAAAATGAGGCTCAGTAGTGTGTGTGGCCTCCACGTGCCTGTATGACCTCCCTACAATGCCTGGGCATGCTCCTGATGAGGTGGCGGATGGTCTCCTGAGGGATCTCCTCCCAGACCTGGACTAAAGCATCCGCCAACTCCTGGACAGTCTGTGGTGCAACGTGGCGTTGGTGGATGGAGCGAGACATGATGTCCCAGATGTGCTCAATTGGATTCAGGTCTGGGGAACGGGCGGGCCAGTCCATAGCATCAATGCCTTCCTCTTGCAGGAACTGCTGACACACTCCAGCCACATGAGGTCTAGCATTGTCTTGCATTAGGAGGAACCCAGGGCCAACCGCACCAGCATATGGTCTCACAAGGGGTCTGAGGATCTCATCTCGGTACCTAATGGCAGTCAGGCTACCTCTGGCGAGCACATGGAGGGCTGTGCGGCCCCCCAAAGAAATGCCACCCCACACCATGACTGACCCACCACCAAACCGGTCATGCTGGAGGATGTTGCAGGCAGCAGAACGTTCTCCACGGCGTTTCCAGACTCTGTCACGTCTGTCACGTGCTCAGTTTGAACCTGCTTTCAGCTGTGAAGAGCACAGGGCGCCAGTGACGAATTTGCCAATCTTGGTGTTCTCTGGCAAATGCCAATTTTCCTGCATGGTGTTGGGCTGTAAGCACAACCCCCACCTGTGGACGTCGGGCCCTCATACCACCCTCATGGAGTCTGTTTCTGACCGTTTGAGCAGACACATGCACATTTGTGGCCTGCTGGAGGTCATTTTGCAGGGCTCTGGCAGTGCTCCTCCTGCTCCTCCTTGCACAAAGGCGGAGGTAGCGGTCCTGCTGCTGGGTTGTTGCCCTCCTACGGCCTCCTCCACGTCTCCTGATGTACTGGCCTGTCTCCTGGTAGCGCCTCCATGCTCTGGACACTACGCTGACAGACACAGCAAACCTTCTTGCCACAGCTCGCATTGATGTGCCATCCTGGATGAGCTGCACTACCTGAGCCACTTGTGTGGGTTGTAGACTCCGTCTCATGCTACCACTAGAGTGAAAGCACCGCCAGCATTCAAAAGTGACCAAAACATCAGCCAGGAAGCATAGGAACTGAGAAGTGGTCTGTGGTCCCCACCTGCAGAACCACTCCTTTATTGGGGGTGTCTTGCTAATTGCCTATAATTTCCACCTGTTGTCTATTCCATTTGCACAACAGCATGTGAAATTTATTGTCAATCAGTGTTGCTTCCTAAGTGGACAGTTGATTTCACAGAAGTGTGATTGACTTGGAGTTACATTGTGTTGTTTAAGTGTTCCCTTTTTTTGCAGTGTAGTTTAGCATTAGCTCATCATAGTCAGTACAACCTTCTAAAATGTATTTTACACATCATATGTGTCTTTTACAATCTATGCAAGAATCAGAATACATGATTTGTCACCAGTACTTGAAAACATGTGAATAACACTGTAAATACATTATGCTCCATACATACATACATACATACATACATACATACATACATACATACATACATACATACATACATACATACATACATACATACATACATACATACATACATACATACAGTACCAGTCAAAACTTTGTGGCCACCTACTCATTCCAGGCTTTTTCTGAATCATGTGGTAACCAAAAAAGTGCTATACAAATCAAAACATATTTCATATTTGAGATTTTTCAAAGTAGCCACCATTTGCCTTGATGACAGCTTTGCACAGTCTTGGCATTCTCTCAACCAGCTTCATGAGTTAGTCACCTGGAATGCATTTCAGTTAACAGGTGTGTTTTGTTAAAAGTTAATTTGTGAAATGTCTTTCCTTCTTAATGTGTTTGAGCCAATCAGTTGTGTTGTGACAAGGTCAGCATGGTATATAGAAGATATCCCTATTTGGTAAAAGACCAAGTCCATATTATGACATGAACAGCTCAAATACGCCAAGAGAAATGATATTCCATCATTACTTTAAGACATGGTCAGTCAGTACGGAAAATTTCAAGAACTTTGAAAGTTTCTTCAAGTGCAGTCGCAAAAACCATTAAGCGCTATGACAAAACTGGCTCTCATGAGGACCGCCACAGGAAAGGAACACCCATAGTTACCTCTGCTACAGAGGATAAGTTCATTAGACTTACCAGCCTCAGAAATTTCAGCCCAAATAAATGCTTCACAGAGTTCAAGTAACAGACACGTCTCAACATTAACTGTTCAGAGGAGACAGCGTGAATCAGGCCTTCATGGTCGAATTGCTGCAAAGAAACCACTACTTAAGGACACCAATAAGAATAAGATACATTTTTGGGCCAAAAAACACGAGCAATGGACAATAGACCGGTGGAAATTTGTCCTTGGGTCTGATGCGTCCAAATGTGAGACTTTTGGTTCTAACCGCTGTGTCTTTGTGAGACGCAGGTGAACGGATGATCTCCGCATGTGTGGTTCCCACCGTGAAGCATGGAGAAGGAGGTATGAGGGTGTGGGGGTGCTTTGCTGGTGACACTGTCAGTGATTTATTTAGAATTCAAGGCACACTTAACCAGCATGGCTACCACAGTGGTCTGCAGCGATACGCCATCCCATCTGGTTTGCGATTAGTGGGACTCTCATTTGTTTTTCAACACGACAATGACCCAACACACTTCCATGCTGTGTAAGGGCTATTTGACCAAGAAGGAGAGTGATGGAGTGCTGCATCAGATGACCTGGCCTCCACAATCACCCAACGTCAACCCGATTGAGATGGTTTGGGATGAGTTGGACCACAGAGTGAAGGAAAAGCAAGACTGTTGGAAAAGCATTCCAGGTGAAGCTGGATGGAGAATGCCAAGAGTGTGTAAAGGTGTCATCAAGGCAAAGAGTGGGGACTTTTACATACTTTGATAAATACATTTTGATTTGTTTAACACAACATGATTCCATGTGTTATTTCATATTTTTTGATGTCTTCACTATTATTTTACAATGCAGAAAAAAGTAAAATTAAGAAAAACCCTTGATTGAGTAGGCGTGTCCAAACTGGTACCATACATACGTGCATACATACAGTACACTGGAGTTGCTTACCAAGAAGACAGTGAATGTTCTTCAGTGGCCCGAGTTACAGTTTTGACTTAAATTTTGTAAAAAAATCTATGTCAAGATCTCAAAATGGTTGTCTAACAATGAACAGCAACTAATTTGACAGAGCTTTAAGAATTTTGAAAAAAATTATGGGAAAATGTTGCACAATCCAGGTGTGGAAAGCTCTTAGAGAATTACAATAACAGACTCACAGCTGTAATTGCTGCGAAATATGCGTCTATATAGTACTGTTTCAGGGGTGTGAATACTTATGTAAATGGATTATTTCTGTATTTCATTTTTAATACATTAAAAAAAAATGGGTTATTGTGTGCAGATGTATGAGATTTTTGTAAATATAATACATATTGAATTCAGGCTGTAAAACAACAAATTGGCAAATAAGTCAAGGGGTATGAATACTTGTGATGAAAGAAACAAAAGCTGAAATAAATCATTCTGACATTTCACATTCTGAAAATAAAGTGGTGATCCTAACTGACCTAAGACAGGGAATTTATTACAAGGATTAAATATCAAGAATTGTGAAAAACTGAGTTTAAATGTATTTGGCTAAGGTGTATGTAAACTTCCGACTTCAACTGTAGATTTGGCCTTGTGTTTTAGATTATTGTCCTGACTTATCTCCCAGTGTCTGGTGGAAAGCAGACTGAACCAGGTTTTCCTTTACGATTTTATCTGTGTTCAGCTCCATCCCGTTCCTTTTGCATCCTGAAAAACTCCCCAGTCCTGAACGATTACATAACTTGATGCAGTCACCGCTATGCTTGAAAATATGCAGAGTGGTACTCAGTAATGTGTTGTATTGGATTTGCCCCAAACATAACACATTGTATTCAGGACTAAAATTGAATTGCTTTGACACATTTATGCAGTATTTCTTCGGTGCCTTGTTGCAAACAGGATGCATGTTTGGGAATATTTTTATTCCGTACAGTCTTCCTTCTAGGTTAGTATTGTGAAGTAACTAGAATGTTATTGATCCATCCTCTGTTTTTTTCTATCACAGCTATTAACCCTCCTGCTGTCTTCCGGTCGAATAGGACTGATTTACAACGTTTTCTCTCTGAAAAATGTAGTTCCTTTAATTTGATTGTCATAAGGTTCCATGACTCTGTCCACACAGGGCATCTGACACACAAAATACATTTTGAGGATTTTCATTACATTTTGGGTGTTTTATTTAACTTTTGTACACCTGTTGTGTTCCCGGTCAAAATGATGGACACACTTCCTCTCCCAGACTCCCACATGCATGTGTGTTTGAGCACACACACACACACCTCATGCCCCTTCTTGGCTTTCATAGAACCCCCCACGGGAACCTTTCCCCAATAGAATCTTTCCCACACGGGAACCACAACTGTTGGGATTCTCACAAACAATCGCAACGTTGTTTCAATAATATATAGAGCTTTTCTTGCAGCTCTGGTATATAAATCTTTTTTGAGGCCTTGCTCACAATTCATTCTGTGGCAGCACAATGACGAAACGATATATTGTATGTGAGGCTTGTCACGTCCTGACCAGTAAAAGGGGTTATTTGTTATTGTGGTTTGGTCAGGGCGTGGCAGGGGGTGTTTGTTTTGTGTGTTTTGGGGTTTTTGGGTTATGTTCTATGTTAGTATATTTCTATGTTTATTCTAGGTTGTCTATGTCTAGGTTGGAAGTGTTTGGGATTGGTCTCTAATTGGAGGCAGCTGTATCTCGTTGCCTCTGATTAGAGACTATATTTAAGTAGGGTTTTTTTCTCATTGTGTTTGTGGGTGGTTATTTTCTGTTCAGTGTTTTGTGTACCTGACAGTACTGTTTGGCTGTCGTGTTTTTCTTGTTTTGTTTAGTGTTCTAAATAAAGTTAATTATTTTTTTTAAACATTTTTTTTATGAGCACTCAACCCGCTGCGCCTTGGTCTACTCCCTTCGACGGCCGTTACAAGGCTCTTGAACATATCTTTGATCATGACACTGGAGGAGAGAGTCCTTGTTAAACTAACACACAAAGTAGTCTGTGATAAATAGCATCTGAATATTTGTTATAGTCAAAATAATCCATTATGCTTTTTTTACTCAAACAATTTGTATGAGCTCAGGTCCATGAGGCCTACAGGCCATAAATAGCAAATAGAAGTTCAAAACTTGTAATATTCACAAGAACTTAAGTTGATAAAAAGATCTAACATAACATTAGGTGAAAATATATGTATTATTATGTAATGGGGCGGTCATTTGGGACCGGGAACACAGAATTAATTAACATGAGCAAACAACAGGAGGAATAAACTCGATAACTGTTTTAAAGTCACTATTGCTATCATGGTAAAATCCCTGAGCGGTTTCCTTCCTCTCTGGGAACTGTTAGGAAGGACACCTGTATCTTTGTAGTGAATGGGCGCATTTATACACCATTCAAAGTGAAATTAATAACGTCAACATGCTCAAAGGGAAATTCAATGTCTGATTTTATTATTTTTTGGGGCCATCTACCAATAGGTACCTTCTTTGAGAGGAATTGGAAAACCTCCCTGGTCTTTGTGGTTGAATCTTTGTTTGAAATTCACTGCTTGTCTGAGGGACCTTACAGATAATTGTATGTGTGGTGTAAAGAGATAAGGTAGTCATTAAAAAAATCATGCGACTTCTGTGACATGTTTAGCACACTTTTTTTCTCCTGAACTTATTCAGGCTTGCCATAAATATTAATTGACACAAGACATTTCAGCTTGTAACATTTATGAAAAACATAATTCCACTTTGACATTATGGGGTGTTGTGTGTATGCCAGTGACAAAACAATCTCAATTGAATCCAGTTTAAATTCAGGCTGTAACACAACAAATTTGGGAAAAAGTCAAGGGTTGTGAATACTTTCTGACACAAAAAAGGACAGAGGGCCAATATTAAAAAAAATGGTAGTACAGTTAAATTATGGTAAATCGTTTTTTTTTATGGTAAAGCTTTTTAGTACATGTCGATTGTACTTTGGAAAAAACCTGCACATTATTTGAGGGACGTTTTTTAAATTTATTTTCATTTGAAAGAATATGCAAATGAACTGTAATTTATATCTGAGACTCTATCTGTGAATGCACACATTATCTCGTGAGAATTTGGGACTTCAGTCATTTTCAGCCGAAGCTGTATTATATACAAAAATGCCCAAACAATTATATTCACATTGTCACTAAGCAAAAAACGAAAATCTAAAACATCAATATTCACTGCAATGTCAAAACTTGATTTTGTCATGAGTTCAGTACCATTTGCTTGATTTTGCAGACCCATGACTATGGTGTATCAACATTAGATAGCTAACTAACGTTAGCATGCTAGTGTCACTAGTCAGCATAGGCAGCTACATGAATCAGCTCATGTTAGCTTGCTAACTAGCCAGTGTCAGCTACCTAGCTAGCCAGTCTAGCAAGCCCTGATGCAACCCTGCTGGCTAATGGCTAGCTAGATGTCCAGTGGTGACAGTGAGGTCCCTTCAGTATGAGATTCAATACTTTAATAACTGCCATCGTGCAGAAATAGCTAAGAAAACACTGGTTGATGAGGTAGCTGACCTTGCTTGCAAGATAGCTTTGACTACCAGTGTGCATGCACAAATGCATAATGACACATTGTGTCGAAGTCCAGAAGTCATGCAGCAGAACAGACTCCCTCTCTGGGACTGGACTGCCCCATTTACTGTAGCAACTAGTAGAGGGGGACAAAAATGCTGGTGCATAGATGCATAGCTCATGCAATTATGTTTTGTTCTAGTCAATGTTCTAGCAAATACCTGCGTAAAATATCTCTCATTGCATTGCATGCTAGGGCATCAAATCTCTAGTTGTGTTTTTTTTTGTCTAAGAAAATTGACCCAACATCATGCTTGTGAAAGGGGATGCACATTTATGATAGCTAGTGACTGAGGATGAAAAACTTGGATTAAACACACAAAAAATACAAAAAGATTTCATTCACAGTGTCACTAAACAAAAAACAAACAACCAAAATAGCAATAGACACTACCATTTTTGGGGTGCCAGGGAAAATGACCTATTTCCTGGAGATACTAGAATTTGCGTACTCACGGATACGAAGCCTCAGAAATAAAATATTAGGAGCCACTACCAATTTTTTTGTTTCAGATAACATTATTTACAAGTCTAATGATGTTTTGATAATAATTAAGTTGATATTTTGCTATGATTGTTGCTTTTTACAATTGTTTCCTCTTGGGTTCAGAATGACACCAGTTGGTGATCCATATCTGTAAAATATGTTGGTAGTATGAGGGTTAACAACATGCCGCTGCTGTCTAGTGTCCACTGACCCACCTTCAGATCCAAAGGCAGGAATTTTAAAGGCAGGAATGCAATGGATACGATAAAGCCAAATTATGTTTGATTGGGTGGAAGGGGTAAAGTGGCGCCGGATGCCCACGGGACGTCACCAGGTCTCAGCCCCTCTCAGGACACAACAAAGACCTGCGAGGAGAGAAGCAAGGAGAGGTCCAGCCAGTGTTTGCCACAAAAAAGGACAAATACTCTGAGGCCCTAACATGAGTATTAATTTGGTCAATCTGATTCCATTTGGTGCCAGGTGAGCCTAGTGCCAGATAGACTTTAAACCTTGTAGCTCTAATTAAATAACTACCTCAGTGTTGTGCCTTCTGCTTCAGAGTGAATTTGGGCATTTCCTGTTTAATTCATTTGACTTGAGTTCCATGAGTTCTAATTTGAACCTTTTTATATAAATGTCCACATTACGAAAGCCCTCACAAAAGGTTTAACAAAGAGGTGGAAATTATAATTAGTAAAAGCACAACAAATGGAAAAAGACCGTAATGACACATTCATTGTGCTATTAACAGCAACGTTCATTCTGAGTTATCAATGCAAGATTTCACAGTCGTTATTGATGAAATCATATAAATAAAATGGGTAGACTTGTGATTATAAAAATCACTATGATTATAAAAATCAGAGTGCAATGCACTGCCAGAGAAAAGTGATTGTCTGTCAGGAAACCTTGACCATTAGTATGTAGCTGTTCAGAATACTGTGGCTTATCATATTTACATAACGTACAAAAAACTTGAATACATCAACATATCAATCAAGTGTTTTTCACACAGTGTCATAGATGAGCTGAAGAGAAGATGAGGAAATTTGACAAGTGCGATACTAAATTTATGCACAATACATTGGAAAAAACCGCCGGAATCTGATTACCAAACCAATCCTGTCACACATTCTCGTCACACATTCTCATCTCTCTCTCTCACCCGCTCTCTCCAGCTCTCTCTCTCTCTCTCAGGATAGAGATAGTATGTTATGATTTTACTGCTTTCTCCTTTTTCTTGCAGTCCATATTGCGTTATAGATTTGAACGACCTGACACATAGAAGAGCCCATTCCGGGCCACTGATATTGCGCCATAGATCCCTGCAACATGACAGAAACACCAATAGGCCGTTGAACAAAGCAGCATTAGAGGAAAGATAAACCTGGGTGGAAGAGACATAAATCTGATTCCAGACCTGGTTTAACATGGAGCCCAACGAAGGGTCAAAATAATTTTACAATCGTTATGTTCTGAAAATAACCATATCTTTTTTTTTGTTACGTTCCATTGTTCCCGGCCAGCAAAATAAAGTTCTAAACCAGTTCGAACTCCAAAAAAGAAACGGTTTAAGGCGTTCCTTTCTGTTGCTTTTTAAACCTCTAGCTCGACATTAAATTACTTCACCAATAGATAGAGCAGCTTGACATGGAGCAGGCAAGCTATGCACATGCATTGAACATACAAGTGTAGTGGAAGGTGCAACATGTGACTGAAAAGTTGAGGGTGAAGAGAGCGCTGGGCATAAAGCGCTGGGCATGTTGTTGTTTTGACATGCGTTATCTGAATTTGGCCCACATAATTAAACCTATGGAGGGGCTGCATCTATGAAGGAACTTTGAATGTCTTTGAACTTCAGAGAGTAGTGCAGCGGTCCCGAGTGGCACAGCGGTCTAAGGCACTGCATCTCAGTGCTAGAGGTGTCACTACAGACCCTGGTTCAATCCGGGGCTGTATCACAACCGGCCTTGATCGGGAGTCCCATAGAGCGGCGCACAATTGGCCCAGCATCGTTCGGGTTTGGCCAGGGTGGGTCATCATTGTAAATTAAGAATTTGTTCTTAACTGACTTGCCTAGTTATGTAAAAAGTTGGCTTAACTAATGTTGGACTAGAGCTAGCCCTTGATCATGACTCTCAGTTCCATTACATTACACATAATGCCGCATAGAGTTTTCCAGAGCTAGCTAGCAAGCAAGTTATCTAGTTAACAAGCTTGTGTGTGCAGAGCGGCACCAGAATTCAAATAAAAACATGTCTTATCTTTTTGTGTTTAATAAATCCCATGTGAAACGTGATAACTATAGTATCCTTAATTAACTAGCATTGAAAATGTAAAATCATTGTTCTCCCAAATTTCTGAATCACACCTTTAACATCAGTAGCTACAGTAGACTATGCTTCCTTCGGAGGTAGGGGGAGGGGCAGGCTGACAGTGAAATACATTTCTGAGTGACAGTGAGGCGCATTTTTTTGAGGGTCTGAAAGAAAATGCCCGGAACTTTATTAAAGTTCCCATGCTTTTAAAATAACGGTTCTGTTACAAAACAGATAGATCACTTTCTTTCTCGGTTCTAGTTCTGTTCCTCTAAAAATGTTGTTCTTTTCCATGAGCTGGTTCTAACCCCTGGTCAGCGCCACACTTAATCAAGAAGACACTCGTTAGGAACACGTCTCTCACTGTCTGATAAACTTACAACCAGAAAGCGCATAGGTGGTGATGAGCTTTTAGTGCACTTCAGCAGTGCCACCTATCAAAATGAGAGTTGAATCTTAACTTTGTGATGCGCACACCTGGACCATTGCGTAACTCATGTGTTGATGTCAAAAACTCATGTAAGGTTTCAAGGTAAAACGTAAGTGGTAAAGGTGAAAAAAGGGTGTAGATGTTTTTTCTTAAAATCAAAGTGAAGGCTACAGATGTAGGATCTTAATTTGAGCCAATATTCTACAGCAGGAAAATAATCCTGCAGCAACAGGAAATGTGAATTATTATGTGGATTGTAATTAATGGACATTTTTGAAGGGGTTGATCAATTTTCTTAAGTGAAAATCAAGTCTGAAATTTCAAAGTGGATATTACAAACTTCAGAAGCCTTTTTAAACCTCAAATACACTGCATGTTTCAAATGTCCTGCAGTCCAGAAAAGTTATCCTGCAACAGGGTGATCAAATAAAGATCCTACATTTAAAGATTCAGATTTCTACTAGATACATCCTATATACCTCCACGGCTGTCGAAAGGATCAGACCAAAGTGCAGCGTGGTTGTAGTTCCACATTTTATTAAATCCGTGAAACTTTGCAAAACATAAATAACTGAATTTACAAAACAACAAACCGTGACACAGAGATAAACAAAGACTACTCAAAATATAATCACCCACAAAACCCAGGAAGAAAAACCCCTACTTAAATATGATCTCCGATCAGAGGTAACGAGGAGCAGCTGCCTCCAATTGGAGATCAACCCCAAAAAAACATAGAAATAGAAAAACCAGAACCTAAACATAGAAAAACACAAAACACCCCCTGTCACGCCCTGACTTACTCTACCATAGAAAATCACATCTTACTATGGTCAGGACGTGACAACTGTATTCACATCCTACCATACCTTTGTATGTACATTATACCTTGAAGCTATTTTATCGCCCCCAGAAACCTGCTCCTTTTACTCTCTATTCCGGACATCATAGACGACCAATTCTCATAGCTTTTAGCCGTATCCTTATCCTACTCCTCCTCTGTTCCTCTGGTGATGTAGAGGTGAATCCAGGCCCTGCAGTGCCTAGCTCCACTCCTATTCCCCAGGCGCTCTCTTTTGATGACTTCTGTAACCGTAATAGCCTTGGTTTCATGCATGTTAACATTAGAAGATAGAACGGCCAAAGGGGGCGGTGTCGCAATCTACTGCAAAAATAGCCTGCAGAGTCCTGTCCTACTATCCAGGTCTGTACCCAAACAATTTGAACTTCTACTTTTAAAAATCCACCTCTCTAAAAACAAGTCTCTCACCATTGCCACCTGCTATAGACCACCCTCTGCCCCCAGCTGTGCTCTGGACACCATATGTGAACTGATTGCCCCCCCATCTATCTTCAGAGCTCGTGCTGCTAGGTGACCTAAACTGGGACATGCTTACACCCCAGCCATCCTACAATCTAAGCTTGTGTCACGGCTGTTCGAAGGAGCGGACCAAAATGCAGCGTGTTCGTAGTTCCACATATTTATTAAACGTGAAACTGTATGCAATACACTTAAATACTTGAAAACACACAAAAAAACGTGACGCAGAGAGGACAACACACTACTCAAAAGATAATAACCCACAAACAACAATGAGAAAAAACCCTACTTAAATATGATCTCTAATCAGAAGCAATGAGGATCAGCTGCCTCCAATTAGAGATCAACCCCAAACAATCCCAACATAGAAATAGAAAAACTAGAACTTAAACATAGAAATAGAAAACATAGAACAACCCAAAACACCCCCTGTCACGCCCTGCCCTACTCTACTATAGAAAATTACATCTTACTAGGGTCAGGACGTGACAGCTTGATGCCCCCAAACTCACACAAATGATCAATGAACCTAACAGGTACCACCCCAAAGCCGTTAAACCTAACAGGTACCACCCCAAAGCCGTTAACACGGGCACCCTCATAGATATCATCCTAACCAACTTGCCCTCTAAATACACCTCTGATATTTTCAACCAAGACCTCAGGGATCACTGCCTCATTGCCTGCATCTGTAATGGGTCAGCGGTCAAACGACCTCCACTCATCACTGCCAAACACTCCCTGAAACACTTCAGCGAGTAAGCCTTTCTAATCGACCTGGCCCGGGTATCCTGGAAGGATATTGACCTCAGCCCGTCAGTAGAGGATGCCTGGTTATTATTTTTAAATGCCTTCCTCACCATCTTAAATAAGCATGCCCCATTCAAGAAATTTAGAACCAGGAACAGATATAGCCCTTGGTTCTCTCCAGACCTGACTGCCCTTAACCAACACAAAAACAGTCTGTGGCGTTCTGCATTAGCATCGAACAGCCCCCGTGATATGCAACTTTTCAGGGAAGTTTGAAACCAATATACACAGGCAGTTAGAAAATCCAAGGCTAGCTTTTTCAAGCAGAAATTTGCTTCCTGCAACACAAACTCAAAAAAGTTCTGGGACACTGTAAAGTCCATGGCGAATAAGAACACCTCCTCCCAGCTGCCCACTGCACTGAGGATAGGAAACTGTCACCACCGATAAATCCACTATAATTGAGAATTTCAATAAGCATTTTTCTACGGCTGGCCTTGCTTTCCACCTGGCTACCCCTACCGCGGTCAACAGCACTGCATCCCCCACAGCTACTCGCCCAAGCCTTCCCTATTTCTCCTTCTCCCAAATCCAGTCAGCTGATGTTCTGAAAGAGCTGTAAAATCTGGACCCCTACAAATCAGCTGGGCTAGACAATCTGGACCCTTTCTTTCTAAAATTATCTGCCGAAATTGTTGCAACCCCTATTACTAGCCTGTTCAACCTCTCTTTTGTGTCGTCTGAGATTCCCAAAGATTGGAAAGCAGCTGCGGTCATCCCCCTCTTCAAAGGAGGGGAGGACACACTTGACCCAAACTGCTACAGACCTATATCTGTCCTACCCTGCCTTTCTACGGTCTTCGAAAGTCAAGTCAACAAACAGATCACCGACCATTTCGAATCCCACCGCACCTTCTCCGCTAAGCAATCTGTTTTCAGAGCTGGTCATGGGTGCACCTCAGCCACGCTCAAGGTCCTAAACGATATCGTAACCGCCATCGATAAGAAACAATACTGTGCTGCCGTATTCATTGACCTGGCCAAGGCTCACCACATCCTCATCGGCAGACTCAATAGCCTTGGTTTCTCAAATGATTGCCTCGTCTGGTTCGCCAACTACTTCTCTGATAGAGTTCAATGTGTCAAATCGAATGGCCTGTTGTCCGGGCCTCTGGCAGTCTCTATGGGGGTCCCACAGGGTTCAATTCATGGGCCAACTCTTTTCTCTGTATACATCAATGATGTCGCTCTTGCTGCTGGTGAGTCTCTGATCCACCTCTATGCAGACGACACCATTCTGTATACTTCTGGCCCTTCTTTGGACACTGTGTTAACAACTCTCCAGACGAGCTTCAATGCCATACAACTCTCCTTCCGTGGCCTCCAACTGCTCTTAAATACAAGTAAAACTAAATGCATGATCTTCAACCGATCGCTGCCTACACCTGTCCGCCCGTCCAGCATCACTACTCTGGACGCTTTTGACTTAGAATATGTGGATAACTACAAATACCTAGGTGTCTGGTTAGACTGTAAACTCTCCTTCCAGACTCATATCAAACATCTCCAATCCAAAGTTAAATCTAGAATTGGCTTCCTATTTCGCAACAAACCATCCTTCTCTCATGCTGCCAAACATACCCTCATAAAACTGACCATCCTACCAATCCTCGACTTCGGCGATGTCATTTACAAAATAGCCTCCAATACCCTACTCAATAAACTGGATGCAGTCTATCACAGTGCCATCCGTTTTGTCACCAAAGCCCCATATACTACCCACCACTGCGACCTGTACGCTCTCGTTGGCTGGCCCTCGCTTCATACACGTCGCCAAACCCACTGGCTCCAGGTCATCTACAAGACCCTGCTTGGTAAAGTCCCCCCTTATCTCACTGGTCACCATAGCAGCACCCACCTGTAGCACGCGCTCCAGCAGGTATATCTCTCTGATCACCCCCAAAGCCAATTCCTCCTTTGGCCGTCTCTCCTTCCAGTTCTCTGCTGCCAATGACTGGAACGAACTACAAAAATCTCTGAAACTGGAAACACTTATCTCCCTCACTAGCTTTAAGCACCAGCTGTCAGCAGCTCACAGATTACTGCACCTGTACATAGCCCATCTATAATTTAGCCCAAACAACTACCTCTTCCCCTACTGTATTTATTTATTTATTTAGCTCCTTTGCACCCCGTTATTTATATTTCTACTTTGCACTTTCTTCCACTACAAATCTACCATTCCAGTGTTTTACTTGCTATATTGTATTTACTTTGCCACCATGGCCTTTTTTGCCTTTACCTCCCTTATCTCACCTCATTTGCTCAGATTGTATATAGACTTATTTTTCTATTGTATTATTGACTGTATGTTTATTTTACTCCATGTGTAACTCTGTATTGTTGTATGTGTCGAACTGCTTTGCTTTATCTTGGCCAGGTCACAATGGTAAATGAGAACTTGTTCTCAACTTGCCTACCTGGTTAAAAATAGGTAAATAAATAAAATAAAATGATATGGTCTTTCTCAAGGTGTTTTTTTTAAAGAACTGGACACTTTCTGTGGGACTCCCATCCCATCATTGACAGGGACAGGTTTGTTGCCCTTTAGACTGATTGTGTTTCCTGTATAAGGTTAAATGGGCATTTCCCTTCCCAGGGTGTATATCGTGAGCTATTGTGTCCTTGACATTTACAATAGCGGAGGAGAATGACATAATCTCACAATCGTGTAGAAATGGGATACAGGAGCTGCAGGCGAAGGTGCGAGCCTGATCGACAGGATTCATTTCTACCCTCATCTTTCTGTTGCTGCTGTGACAGAATATCCATGGTAATTTTATCAACCTGCTATCAATTGTGTTATCACGCTACTACTCACAGACGTTCTCAACCATAAAATTACAGACTGTCATCTCGACTTGGTGAAAGTGTAAGGCCCCAATCACAGGATTTCAACCCCTCTCTCTCTCTCTTTTGCTGCTGTGACATATACTATCCACTGTAATTGTATTAAAGGCCCAGTGCAGTCAAAAACACGATTTTCTATGTTTTCTATATATTTCCACACTATGAGGTTGGAATAATACTGTGAAATTGTTAAAATGATGTCCTTTACTCTCCGTCTTTTCCATCCCAACTGCAGAATGAAGCTGATCCTGAGATGAGTTAACAGTGGTTGGGTTGATATGACTGGTGTAGATTGATGCTACGTTGTGTTTTGATCGGCTTACATACGACCAAACGATCAGGGTTGGTGTTGAGCTTTTATTCTCTGATAACGACAGGAAAAACTTCCAAACACAAATGCTGTGCTGCTCTTATACGCCAACTCTTCCTCTCCACATGCGTACAGAAGACAGGGTGCAATGTAACAATAATCGGTAACACTTCATTTGAAATAATCCTTATTACGCTGTAATTACATGGGTAATTACACTGTAACAAGTATTGTAATTAAGTTTAATAATTCACAGTTACACTGTACTGCAGTGTTGGAGCTAGGAACACAAGCATTTGATTTGATAACTACATGTAACAGTTGGTAATTGCAGTCTGTAATTACAGATATGCAAAAACAAATTCTTGTTACCATGCTTGTAACAAATTAAAAGTTTACGATAGCATCCCAGCGCCCCATATTTCAGCCTGCACAAATGATAAGTGTTAGCCAATTGAAAACCAACCACCTCATTGACACAACCCTGCAATAAATGGCTCTGAAGTCTGATGCCCAGGCCTAACGGCAAAAATGGGTTCAGAAACAGTCAGCATGCCAATGGCACGCAACCCTCAAAACTTGAGACATCTGTGGTATTGTGCTGTGTGCCAAAACTGCACATTTTAGAGTGGCCTTTTATTGTCCCCAGCAGAAGGTGCACCTGTGTAATGATCATGTTGTTTACTCTGCTTCTTGATATGCCACAACTGTCAGGTGGATGGATTATCTTGGCAAAGGAGAAATGCTCACTAACAGGGATTTTAACAACACTTCTCTGGAGTCCAGAGCAAGCAAAATCATACAGCCTACTTGTAGCAGAGATTGCAGGATCAGATGTAAAGCATATTCTGTCTGCACCAAGGGTAGCCTGTCTGTACATTGCTCGCTGCCAGCTGGGTAGCCCTGTTCTTTGTCACAAATAAAGTAATAAATTCCCCAGAATATGTTACATCTTCATCCCATAATATTGAAAGCAGTACGATGTTACGTCTGCTTATCTTTAGACATATAGACAGTAGCCACCCAAACTAGTTGTTCAGGCTCTGATCTTGTCCCATCTTGATTACTGTCCGGTAATATGGTCAAGTGCAGCAAAGAAAGGCCTAGCAAAGCTGCAGCTGGCTCAAAACAAAGCAACACTTCTTGCCCATAACTGCACATACAGAACTAACATCAACAACATGCATGGCAATCTTTCCTGGTTGAGGGTTGATGAGAGATGAACTGCTTCTCTTGTAGTTTTTATGAGAAACATTACTGTAATGAAAATTCCAGATTGTCTGCATAATCAAATAACATTCAGCTCAGACACTCATACATATCCCACAAGACACGCCACAAAGGGTCTCTTCACAGTTCCGAAGTCCAAAACAAATTCATCTCCAATTACTCAAGCAAACAGCAAACTTACCCCCCCAAAAAGATTACACAACACCTCATGGAACAGTAGGGACTGTGAGGGGACACACACACAAACATACACACACACAGACACACTTTAACACACACTGCATAGTCACCCGCACCTACATGTACAAATTACCTCAACTAACCTGTACCCCCGCACACTGACTAAGTACCGGTGCCCCCTGTATATAACCTCATTATTGTTATTCTTATTGTGTTACTTTTTTATGATTACTTTTATTTTAGTGTACTTGGTAAACATTTTCTTAACTCTTCTTGAGCTGCACTGTTGGTTAAGGGCTTGTAAGTAAGCATTTCACGTTAAAAGCTACACTTGTTGTATTCGGCGCATGTGACAAATAAAGTTTGATTTGATTTCACATAATATGTTTGGTATTGTTTGTATTATTATAAATGTTTTGTATTATTTGTATATCGTTGTATTTAAAATTGTTTTGACTATCCTTGTCTATCAGTGTGCCAGTGTTTTGTTACTTTCATGTTTTGTGTTTTATGTGGACCCCAGGAAGAACCCTGCTGCTGCATCTGCAAAAGGTAATGTAAATAAACAAATAAACAAAACATAATTTTTTTAAATGTAGGCCTATCAGAAATATGGAAATGATCAATCAAATTGCCAGATAGTCTATTGTTCTGGCAAAGATGAGTCGGTAGTAGATTGCTGAACAGTATTTTACATGGACGATAAATCAAATCAAATGTATTTGTCACATGCGCCATATATAACAGGTGTAGACCTCACAGTGAAATGCTTACAAGCCCTTAACCAATAATGCAGTTTTTAGAAACTAGAGTTAAGAAAATATTTACTAAATAAACAAAAGTAAAAACATTTCATTCAAATTAACACAATAAAATAACAATAATGTCCATAAATACAAGGGGTACCGGTACGGAGTCAATGTGAGGGGGTACAGGTTAGTTGATGTAATTTGTACATGTAGCTAGTGGTAAAGTGACTATGCATGATAATAAACAGCAAGTTGCAGCAGTGTTAAAACAAAGGGGGGGGGGGGTCAATGCAAATAGTCCGGGTGGCCATTTGATTAATAGTTCAGCAGTCTTATGGCTTGGGGGTAGAAGCTGTTAAGGAGCCTTTTGGACCTAGACTTGGCACTCTGGTACCACTTGCCATGCAGTAAAAGAGAGAACAGTCCATGACTTGGATGACTGGAGTCTTTGATCATTTTTGGGGGCTTCCGCTGACACCACCCAGTACATAGTTCCTGGAAGCTTGGACTCAGTGATGTACTGGGCCGTACGCATTACCCTCTGTAGCGCCTTACGGTCGGATGCCGAGCAGTTGCCATACCAGGCGGAGATGTAACTGGTCAGGATGCTCTCAATGGTGCAGTTGTAGAACTTTTTGAGGATCTGTGAATAGGCGTTGTCGTGCACTCCACAACTTTATTGGTGTTTTTGGACCATAATAGTTTGTTGTTGATGTGGACACCAAGGAACTTGAAACTCTCGACCGACTCCACTACATCCCAGTCGATGGGGGCGTGTTCTGTCCTCCTTTTCCTGTAGTCCACGATCATCTCCTTTGTCTTGCTCATAATGAGGGAGAAGTTGGTAAGGGTAGACAACAACACATCTGCCAAGGTGGTAGGTGGTAAGGGTAGGCTGTCTCATCATTGTCATTGATCAGGCCTACCACCGTTGTGTCTTTAATGATGGTTTTGGAGTCATGCTTGGCCACGCAGTCATGGGTGAACAGGGAGTACCGGAGGTGACAATGTATGCACCCCAAAGGGGACCCCGTGTTGAGGATCAGCTTGGCAGATGTGTTGTTGCCTACCCTTACCACCTGGGGGCGGCCCATCAGAAAGTCCAGGATCCAGTTTCAGAGGAAGGTGTTTAGTCCCATGGTTCTTAGCTTAGTGATGAGCTTTGTGGGCACTATGGTGTTGAATGCTGAGCTGTAGCCAATGAGTAGCATTCTCAAATAATTTAGGTGTTTCTTTTTTCCAGGTGGGAAAGAGCAGTGTGGAGTGCGATTGAGATTGCGTCATCTGTGAATCTGTTGGGGCGGTATGTGAATTGGAGTGGGTCTAGGGTTTCCGGGATGATGGTGTTGATGTGAGCCATGAAAAGCCTTTCAAAGCACTTCATGGCTACCTACGTGAGTGCTACGGGTGGTCCGCTTGAAACATGTACTGTAGGTATTACGGACTCGGTCAGGGAGAGGTTGAAAATGTCAGTGAAGACACTTGCCAGTTAGTCCGCGCTTGCTCTGAGTACACGTCCTGGTAATCTGTCTGGCCCCGCGGCCTTGTGAATGTTGAGCTGTTTAAAGGTCCTGCTCACATCGGCTATGGAGAGCGTGATCACACAGTCATTCGGAACAGCTGGTGCTCTCATGCATGCTTCAGTCTTGCTTGCCTTGAAGTGAGTATTAAAGGCATTTCGTTTGTCTGGTAGGCTCGCATCACTGGGCAGCTCGCGGCTGGGTTTCCATTTGTAGTCCGTAATAGTTTGCAAGCCCTGCCACAACCGACGAGCGTCAGAGCCAGTGTAGTAGGACTCTATCTTCTTATAAGCATCTGGATTAGTGTACCGCACCTTGAAAGTGGCAGCTCTAGTCTTTAGCTCGGTGCGGATGTTGTCTGTAATCCATGGCTTCTGGTTGGGATATGTACGTACGGTCACTGTGGGGATGACGTCATCGATGCACTTATTGATGAAGGTGGTGACTGAGTTGGTATACTTCTCAATGCCATTGGATGAATCCCGGAATGTATTCCAGTCTGTGCTAGCAAAACAGTCCTGTAGCATAGCATCCACGTCATCTGACTACTTCTGTATTGAGCGAGTCACTGGTACTTCCTACTTTAGTTTTTGCTTATAACAGGAATCAGGATAGAATTTTGGTAGATATGCCAAATGGAGGGTGAGGGAGAGCTTTGTACGTGCCTCTGTGTGTGGAGTAAAGGTGGTGTAGAGATGTTTTTCCTCTTGTTGTACATGTGACATGAGGTAAAACAGATTTAAGTTTGCCTGCATTAAAGTCTCCTGCCACTAGGTGCGCCGCTTCTGCACGAGCATTTTCTTGTTTGCTTATGGCCTTGTACAGCTCGTTGAGTGTGAGCTTAGTGCCAGCGTCTGTTTGTGGTGGTAAATAAATGGCTATGAAAAATATAGATTGGTAGATGGTGTGGTCTACAGCTTATCATGAGGTACTCTACCTCAGACTAGCTTAAAACCTGTCTGGGCTAGGGGGCAGTATTTTCACGGCCGGATGAAAAACGTTCCCAATTTAAACAGGTTACTACCCCACACCAGAAACTAGAATATGCATACTATTAGTAGATTTGGATAGAAAACACTCTGAAGTTTCTAAAACTGTTTGAATGGTGTCTGTGAGTATAACAGAACTCATATGGCAGGCAAAAACCTGAAAAAAATACAACCAGGAAATGAAAAATCTGGTGCCTGTAGGTTTTTCAAGTCATTGCCAATAGAACACACAGTGACTAAGGATTCCTAAGGCTTCCACTAGATGTCAACAGTCTTTAGAAAGTTGTTTGAGGCGTCTATGATGAACAGAGACCGAATGAGAAGGCTGGGAAGTTGGTAACCCAGGGAAGGATGTCAGTTCATTGGCGCACGTTCACGAGAGAGGAAGCTCTGTTCCAAAACGGTTTTCAAGACAATGCATGAGTCCGGTTGGAATATTACTGAAGTTTCACGTTATAAAACTTTTCGTCGTGACATTTTCCTCGGCGTCCTACATTTTGAGTAGCTTACTGAACGCGCAAACAACATGGAGTTATTTGGACATAAATTATGGAGTTTATCGAACAAAACAACATTTGTTGTGGACCTGGGATACCAGGAAGTGCCTTCTGATGAAGATTATTTAAGGTAAGTGAATATTTCTAATGCTATTTATGCATTTAGATGACTCCAAAATGGCGGCTATCTGTATTGCGTAGTGTATTTTTCTGAGCACAGTACTCAGATTATCGCAAAGTGTGCTTTCCCAGTAAAGTTATTTTGAAATCTGTCAATGCGGTTGCATTCAGGAGATGGCTCAGTTGGTAGAGCATGGTGTTTGCAACGCCAGCATGGTGTGTGCAACGCCAGGGTTGTGGGTTCG
The DNA here is from genome assembly GCF_901001165.1 of Salmo trutta. Classification (NCBI taxonomy): domain Eukaryota; kingdom Metazoa; phylum Chordata; class Actinopteri; order Salmoniformes; family Salmonidae; genus Salmo; species Salmo trutta. The sequence goes on from NC_042991.1 coordinate 8,417,975, forward strand.
ATTCCCATGGGGGGCCAGTACAAAAAAAAATGCATGAAATTAAATTGTATGAAATGTATGCATTCACTACTGTAAGTCGCTCTGGATAAGAGTGTCTGCTAACTGACTAAAATGTAAATGTAAAAATTTTAATCTATAATTCTTTGAATAACAGTTTAAAATTGTATCAATGTTTATGACGAGTATTTTTGTAAATTGTAGTGCTGAGTAAATGTTTTGGGGGAAATACATTTTCTGAAGGTCATGCGCCAATGTAAAATGCTGTTTTTGGATATAAATATGAACTTGATAGAACAAAAATGCATGTATTGTCTAACATAATGTCCTAGGAGTGTCATCTGATGAAGACTGTCAAAGGTTAGTGCATAATTTTATCTGGTTTTCTGCTTTTGTTGACGCCTGTCCTTGCATTGAAAATGGCTGTGTGTAATTTTTTGTCTATGTACTGTCCTAACATAATCTAACTTTATGCTTTCGCCGTAAAGCCTATTTGAAATCGGACAATGTGGTTGGATTAAGGAGATGTTTATCTTTCAAATGGTGTAAAATAGTTGATTGTTTGAGAAATTGAAATTATTCGATTTTTGCTGTTTTGAATTTCGCGCCATGCTAACTTGTCAAGCAATTCCGTTACCGGGATGAGAACGGGAAGGGGTCCCATAGAGGTTAATATTAGACAATGCGCACCAGCTGTTATTGACAAACAGACACACACCTTCACCTCTCGTCTTACCGTACGCAGCTGTTCTTTCCTGCCGATGCACGGAAAACCCAGCCAACAGTATAGTGTCTGTGTCGTCATTCAGCAACCACTCGATGAAATATAAGATATTACAGTTTTTAATGTTCCGTTGGTAGGGTAGTCTCGAATGGAGCTCATCCAGTTTATTCTCCAGTGATTGCACGTTGGCCAATAGAACAGTTGGAAGAGGCGGGTTACACTCTCACCGACGAATTCTCACAAGGCACTTTGATCTACGCCCCCTGTATTTCCTTATTTTCTTCATGCGAGTGACGGGGATTTGGGCCTTGTCTGGGAGCATCATTATATGCTTCGAGTCAGACCCATTAAAGAAAAAATCTTTGTCCAGTTCGTGGTGAGTAATCGCTATTCTGATATCTAGAAGCTCTTTTCGAAAATAAGAGATGGTATCATCAACATTATGTACAAAATAAGTTACAAGCAATGCGAGAAAAAAAAATGTGCACAATTGTTTCGGAGATTGTAAAACGCCAGACATCCCCTCAGGCACCATTCTTAAAGGTAGGCCTACTCTGTTTTTGCCTGGCAAAACTGGAGGAAATTAAACTAGTTATTTTTGGTCACTAATCTGGATATTCACACCTCCTTTGGGCGTCAATGCTGATGACTGGTCATTGGTCAACAATTAAGAAGCGCAACACCAGATGAGAAAGGAGAATTTCACCAGATAGGACCGACTGACCCTAGCCCCCCTGCACATAGACTATTGCAACATAGATACTCCCCAGATAGGGCCAAGCGGACAGAGCCAATCAGGCAGGAAATAACCCCACACACTTTGCCAAAACACAGCCCCCAAACCCCTAGAGGGATATCAACAGACCACCAACTTACTACCCTAAGACAAGGCTGAGTATAGCCCACGAAGATCAACCTACTCAAGTAAAGTGAAAAAGCCTGGCGCAATGTGATTCACCCCTCCTAGGGATGGCACGCAAGAGCACTGCCTCCAGCTGTTTGCTTAGACATTTTACGGACAATAAGGAGCGTACGTGTAGCGTACGTGTAGGTACAGTACAGTGCATTCGGAAAGTATACAGACGCCCCTTCACTTTTCCCACATATTACGTTAGAGCCTTATTGTAAAATGGATTACATAAAAACAAATCCTCATCAATCTACACACAACACCCAATAATGACAAAGCAAAAAACGTTATTATTCAGACTCTTTGCTATGAGCCTCAACATTGAGCTCAGGTGCAACGTGTTTCCATTGATCATTCTTGAGATGTTTCTACAACTTGATTGGAGTCCACCTGTGGTAAATTAAATTGATTGGACATGATTTGGAAAGGCACACACCTGTCTATATAAGGTCCCACAGTTGACAGTGCATGACAGATCAAACCAAGCCATGAGGTCAAAGGAATAGTCCGTAGAGCTCCAAGACAGGGTTGTGTTGAGGCACAGATCTGGGGAAGGTTACCAAAACATGTTTTGTATCATTGAAGGTCCCCAAGAACACAGTGGACCCAATCATTCTTAAATGTAAGAAGTTTGAAACCCCCAAGACTCTACCTAGAGCTGGCTGCCCAGCCAAACTGAACAATCGGGAGAGAAGAGCCTTGATCACAGAGGCGACCAGGAACCCGATGGTCACTCTGACAGAGCTCCAGAGTTACTCTGTGGAGATGGGAGAACCTTTAAGAAGGACAACCATCTCTGCAGCACTCGACCAATCAGGCCTTTATGGTAGAGTGGCCAAACGGAAGCCACGCCTCAGTTAAAGGCAAATGACGACCTACTTGGAGTTTTCCAAAAAGACTCTCCACCATGAGAAACAAGATGCTCTGGTCTGATGAAACCAGGATGGAACTCTTTGACTTGAATGCCAAGTGTCAAGTCTGGAAAAAAACCTGGCAACATGGTGGAGAGTGGTGGTGCCACCATGGTGGTGCCAGCATCATGCTGTGGGGATGTGTTTCAGTGGCAGACTGGGAGACTAGTCAGGATCGAGGGAAAGATGAACGGAGCAAAATACAGAGATATCCTTGATGAAAACCTGCTCCAGACAGCTCAGAACCTCAGACTGGGACGTAAGTTCACCTTCCAATAGGACAACAACCCTAAGCACACAGCCAAGACAATGCAGAAGTGGCTTCGAGGACAAGTCTCTGAATGTCCTTGAGTGGCCCAGCCAGAGCCCGAACTTGAACCTGATCTAAAATCTCTGGAGAGACCTGAAAATAGCTGCGCAGCGATGCTCCCCATCCAACCTGACAGAGCTTGAGAGGATCTGCAGACAAGAAGGAGAAACTCCCCAAATACAGGTGTGCCAGGCTTGTTGCATCATACCCAAGAAGACTCAAGGCCAATGGTGTTTCAACAAAGTACTAAGTAAAGGGTCTGAATACTTATGTAAATGTAATATATATATATACTGCTCAAAAAAATAAAGGGAACACTTAAACAACACATCCTAGATCTGAATGAAAGAAATAATCTTATTAAATACTTTTTTCTTTACATAGTTGAATGTGCTGACAACAAAATCACACAAAAATAATAAATGGAAATCCAATTTATCAACCCATGGAGGAATGGATTTGGAGTCACACTCAAAATTAAAGTGGAAAACCACACTACAGGCTGATCCAACTTTGATGTAATGTCCTTAAAACAAGTCAAAATGAGGCTCAGTTGTGTGTGTGGCCTCCACGTGCCTGTATGACCTCCCTACAATGCCTGGGCATGCTCCTGATGAGGTGGCGGATGGTCTCCTGAGGGATCTCCTCCCAGACCTGGACTAAAGCATCCGCCAACTCCTGGACAGTCTGTGGTGCAACGTGGCGTTGGTGGATGGAACGAGACATGATGTCCCAGATGTGCTCAATTGGATTCAGGTCTGGGGAACGGGGGGCCAGTCCATAGCATCAATGCCTTCCTCTTGCAGGAACTGCTGACACACTCCAGCCACATGAGGTCTAGCATTGTCTTGCATTAGGAGGAACCCAGTGCCAACCGCACCAGCATATGGTCTCACAAGGGGTCTGAGGATCTCATCTCGGTACCTAATGGCAGTCAGGCTACCTCTGGCGATCACATGGAGGGCTGTGCGGCACCCCAAAGAAATGCCACCCCACACCATGACTGACCCACCACCAAACCGGTCATGCTGGAGGATGTCACGTCTGTCACGTGCTCAGTGTGAACCTGCTTTCATCTGTGAAGAGCACAGGGCACCAGTGGTGAATTTGCCCATCTTGGTGTTCTCTGGCAAATGCCAAACGTCCTGCACGGTGTTGGGTTGTAAGCACAACCCCCACCTGTGGACGTCGGGCCCTCATACCACCCTCATGGAGTCTGTTTCTGATCGTTTGAGCAGACACATGCACATTTGTGGCCTGCTGGAGGTCATTTTGCAGGGCTCTGGCAGTGCTTCTCCTGCTCCTCCTTGCACAAAGGCGGAGGTAGCGGTCCTGCTGCTGGGTTGTTGCCCTCCTACGGCCTCCTCCACGTCTCCTGATGTACTGGCCTGTCTCCTGGTAGCGCCTCCATGCTCTGGACACTACGCTGACAGACACAGCAAACCTTCTTGCCACAGCTCGCATTGATGTGCCATCCTGGATGAGCTGCACTACCTGAGCCACTTGTGTGGGTTGTAGACTCCGTCTCATGCTACCACTAGAGTGAACGCACCGCCAGCATTCAAAAGTGACCAAACATCAGCCAGGAAGCATAGGAACTGAGAAGTGGTCTGTTTTCCCCACCTGCAGAACCACTCCTTTATTGGGGGTGTCTTGCTAATAGCCTATAATTTCCACCTGTTGTCTATTCCATTTGCACAACAGCATGTGAAATGTATTGTCAATCAGTGTTGCTTCCTAAGTGGACAGTTTAATTTCACAGAAGTGTGATTGACTTGGAGTTACATTGTGTTGTTTAAGTGTTCCCTTTATTTTTTTGAGCAGTGTATATATATATATATATATTTTTTTATACATTTACAAAAATGTCTAAAATGCCTGTTTTTGTTTCGTCATTATGGGGTATTGTGTGAATTTACGAGAGAGAAAAAATACTATTTAATACATTTTAGAATAAGGCTTTAATAATGTAACAAAATGTGGAAAAAGTCAAGGGTTCTGAATACTTTCTGAATGCACTGTACAATGTCACTAAGCAAATATCTAACAACTAAAACATCAATAGCCACTACAATGTCAAAACATGATTTTGTCATGAGTTCTGTACCATTTGCTCTATTTTACGGACCCGCGACTATGGTGTATCGACATTAGCTAGCTAACGTTAGCATGCTACCTAGCTAACCAGCCTAGCGCGCTCTAGTCCAATGGAAACCGATGCAACCCTGCTGGCTAATGGCTAGCTAGATGACCAGTGATGACAGTGAGGTTCCTTTGAGATTCAATGCCTCAATAAGTGACTTTTGTAGAAATAGCTAATAAATTACTGGTTGATGAATTAGCTAAATTAGCTAGCAAGATAGCTATGAGTTACCAATTTGCATGCACAAATGCATCACAACACATTGTGTTGAAATCAAGAAGGGACTGCCTCTCTGGGACAGGACTTCCCCATCTAGCTAGCTAGTGGAAGGGTACAAAAAAGCCGGTACACAGATGCATCTTTTGTTCTATTAAATGACAATACATGTTGCAAAGTAAATACCTGCATAAAATATATATCATTGCATTGCAGGCTAGTGCATAAAATCGGCAGTTGTGTTTTTTATTGCATTGGAAAGCGGATTTAACCAACATCAGGCTTGTGAAGTGGGCATACACATTTATGATAGCCAGTGACTGAGGATGAACCGGTATTTAGATCAAATGCATTTGATTTTTCATTAGTAAACTGAATGACAAGCCCATTAAATCTATTTTGGGGTATCTACAATTATTTTTCGTTTTTATATTCAGCAGGTAAGGGAAACGTACTTCAGATCATTTGTCTTCATTGATTATTTCATGTGAGCTTGGTTGCAAACCCCATCTTAAAGTGTAAGAGGTAATTTGATATTACAAAGTATGCTGTATTTCCATTTGTCCTGGATTGTCATTTCGCATTTAGTAAGCCCCACCTCACCCCAGCAATGCGAAGAGAAAATACAGAGAAAATAAATTGATGTATGTGTCTAACACATCCAAAATGTCCCAGATATGTTAATATACAAATCATATGCAATAGTGGCATTTTATACCGGTGCAGCAAGCTAGTGGACTCTATCAAGTACTGATCTGTGGGTATACGGTGACACCTAGTGGTTGTATGGTTGATGTCAAAATATGCATCAGATTTTTATCTCCCCCTCGTAGTTTGTTGTGATCTGAAAACTGTCTCCACTTCTTTCCTCTGTAAGAACTACAAGCCAAATGTCAGAGAAATTGTGGACTAATATGCAATGCATTGAGAGATATTTTTTCTTTTGCATTTTCCATGCGATAGCAAGATGTATAGCGAATGGAGATGATACGCATCTAGCTAACGTTAGTAGCTAGCTATCTAGCTACTTTACCATTTACAACATGCTCACTCACAGCTATGTGATTGAATGTGTATTGTTATTAACTAAAGATCATTGCATTGCATGAGAGCTGCATATGTGTATGTGTCTGTGTTTTTGCGTCCTATAGGAAAATCCTTCCTGGTTGTAATGTTGACTCAACAACAGAGGTCTACCGGCATCTTTGACAACACTGTCACTGGTCCTGCCATGCATGCAAAGCTAGCTTGCATCCTCTTTGATAACTGGTTTACCTTGCTAGCTAACTTAGCTCATCAAACAGTTTTTTCTTTTCAATTTCTCCACAATGGCACTTATTAGAGCCTTGAATCTCATGATACAGGGACCTCACTGTCACCACTGGTCATGTAGCTAGCCACATTACCCAGCAGGGTTGCATTGGTCTCAATTACACTAGAGCTTGCTAGGCTAGCTAGGTAGCTAACGCTGGCTAACTAGCTTGCACAGATTTTCTTGCTAGCTAATGCTACTGTCACTAGCATGCTAATATTGGCTAGCTAATGATGATACACCATAGTCATGGGTCCGTAAAATCAAGCACATAGTAATGAACTCATGACAAAATCAAGTTTTGACATTGTAGTGGCTGTTTTTTGTTTAGTGACATTACAAATACCATCTTGGCATTTATTTATCTAATCAGGTTCCACTCACTGGTCACCATAGCAGCACCCACCTGTAGCACGCGCTCCAGCAGGTATATCTCTCTGATCACCCCCAAAGCCAATTCCTCCTTTGGCCGTCTCTCCTTCCAGTTCTCTGCTGCCAATGACTGGAACGAACTACAAAAATCTCTGAAACTGGAAACACTTATCTCCATCACTAGCTTTAATCACCAGCTGTCAGAGCAGCTCACAGATTACTGCACCTGTACATAGCCCATCTATAATTTAGCCCAAACAACTACCTCTTCCCCTACTGTATTTATTTATTTATTTATTTATTTTGCTCCTTTGCACCCCATTATTTCTCTTTCTACTTTGCACTTTCTTCCACTACAAATCTACCATTCCAGTGTTTTACTTGCTATATTGTATTTACTTTGCCACCATGGCCTTTTTTGCCTTTACCTCCCTTATCTCACCTCATTTGCTCACATTGTATATAGACTTATTTTTCTACTGTAATATTGACTATGTTTGTTTTACTCCATGTGTAACTCTTGTGTTGTTGTATGTGTCGAACTGCTTTGCTTTATCTTGGCCAGGTCGCAATTGTAAGTGAGAACTTGTTCTCAACTTGCCTACCTGGTTAAATAAAGGTGAAATAAATAAAAAATAAAATGAGAAAATGACTGAAGTCCCAAATTCCAACGAGATACTGCGAGAATTTGCAGTGTATTAGCAAAGACATGACATCAGTCAAAACACCTCAAAACAACACATGGTATCAAGAATAAGATCAAACTAGCTGAAACGAGCTACCTAATGATTCCCCACACGGTAGATTCTTGTCATTGTTGCTAGCTACAGTATCAAATATAGACCCACTATCAAACAGATACAATATGCATAAATATCAACTACGAATATTTATGATGAATGTTAACTTCACTTTTTGATAGCTGTTCAATAGACAACTTTCCAAGTCAAATTTGCTGGTGTCCAAAAATCCAATATGGCTGCATAATAACATTTCATGGAGGATAAATCACCTGTAAATATTAATTTTGTGTACAACACACTATAAAGAGTGTTAGTGTAAATACATTTTTTATGAATCAGATATGGCCAACATGATTACACTCAAACACCACATAAGTAGCCATTGTTCATGTTGTATTATGTTATTCTTAAAAGGGTTTCATAAGGCTCTTGGTATATCTACGACTTTGAGCGGCACTGCCTTGCCTCTGTTGTGTTTGAATAGTCTACTTGAATAGCCTACTCGTCTTTCAATGTGTGTTTATGTTTTAATCTCATTCACACTTACAGCATATCAACAATGGGCAATTCCACAAAATAAATTAACAAGCCTTTCACGACACAAGCACACAGTAGCGTAACCAAGTAACTGGAAAGCAACCGTGATAATATGGTCAGCTACTCTAGTAGTGTATATGTACAGCCCTCTTTTCCCCACTAAAACTAAGTATGAAAGGTTGATTCAATATTTTTGAGGTGACCAGGACATCCGTGTGCCCTAACAGGGTGAGGAGATATAGTAGCCAGTAGTGGATGTAGTTATGGGGCCTGACCAGCTTGCACAGCTAACTGAACATTATGGGCATTTTTAATATGTATGACCCGCGGGATATTGGGGCTGTGGCCTGTGGTGTGATCAGTTTCAATTTATATAGTTCGGTATAGGCAGTCAGCAGATGCAGCTTGCATGGCAAATCAATCAATCAAATGTATTTATCAAGCTCTTTTTACATCAGCAGATGTCACAAAGTGATATACAGAAACCCAGCCTAAAACCCCAAACAGCAAACAATGCAGATGTAGGAGCATGGTGGCCAGGAAAAACTCCCTAGAAAGGCAGGAACCTAGGGGTGGGCCAGTCCTCTGATGGCTGTGCCAGGTGGAGATGATAAAAGTACGTACGTGCCATTAAGGCCAGATTGTTCTTCAAGATGTTCAAACGTTCATAGATGACCAGCAGGTTCAAATAATAATCACAGTGGTTGTAAAGGGTAAAACAGGTCAGCACCTCAGGAGTAAATGTCAGTTGGCTTTTTATAGCCGAGCATTCAGAGGTCCAATGAGACCCATTGACTAACTGGAATGTTATCCCAGCCTGAATGATACTGGGGATACTCCATTAGTGGAATGGTTGCTTGTCTGGTTGTGAAGGGAAATCTGTGAATGGACTGTCACAAACAGACTTGCCTTTAGATCTTTCCAAAGCCTAATTGGCCTGTGAGTTGTTTGTGTTGGATGTGGAAAAAAGTCCCACGGGTCATTGTAAGGGATGACCAAGCAGGCAACGAAAGAAAACTGAGTACGGGTATTAGGCGTTTTATTTTTTCAAACTTTAAGTTGTTTACAAAGTAAAGGAAATCAAAATCCATAGTGCATAAAAAGAGCACTTAAAGGTCTGTAAATTCATGCAAACATAGATATTAGTGAGGTCTACAAAACAGTGTGAGGTCTAGTGAGGTCTACAAAACAGAACGGAGGTGGTACCACCCTCCAAGCCCCTCGATTTCAAGATAATAGGACGTGCCAATCAGCAGCAAGCCCTCTAACAAGCACACCTGGCCAACATCCTGCATACAAGGCACCAGAAAAGAGCTGCAAAAACTCAAAGGGTAAAACATATAAACAATTGTTAGATTAAGACGATGCTACAAATGTAAATCTGAATATACGGTCTTTGATATTTGAAATGAAAGCCATGTGTTGAGTCATTATTTTGTTGGAAACAAAATGTTTGGTGCAAATTAATTTTCAACTGCAAAGGATGGGAATATTTAGCTGTGCGGCTACATGTGGCCGTCACAGTCACGTCCTACATATTTCTTTATATTCCTTTGGAAGTCGGGTAGGGTGATAATTTGGTGATATTAACTATGGTGGTTGGTATTGATTACGTACTGAAGCCCCCAAGCAGGAGATGTGGAGAGTGACAGAACCTGTGAGGGTGACCTCAGGGTCGCAGGGTTGGGTACGTTACTTTCTAAATGTAATCTGTTACATTTACTAGTTTCCTGTTCAAAATTGTAATCAGTAATGTAATTAGATTCAGTTACTTTTAGATTACTTTTCCCTTAAGAGCCATTAGAAGAAGACAAAAATGTATGTTACCAATTGAACAACATCCATTGCAGGATAAATCAATGTTAAAGTTTACATAGCTGGCCATATATATATATATATATATATGTTACATTTTACTTTATGGGTTGGTTATGTAGGCTTCTTCTAACCCATCGCTTTCTACTACATATAATAATATGATTAAATGATATCTTTACATTAAAAACCAAAGTCTGTCAGAACTCCAGTCATTCCAATAAATGTTATAACCCTTGATCTTCAAGAATTGGAAATATGGAAGTATAGATTAGCCAAATTGTTTTACCTGAGCATGACCCCAAAACGAAGTACTTATTAGCCAGCCCTACTCCGTTGTTTATGATTTTGTGGTCATGGAGGACTAATTGGGCTCATTGATTCGAGTTGAAAAATAAATGCTGCGCTCATGGAATGGCATGCTTTAAGCTCTACTGAAAAGTGAACGTGTGTCCATTAGGCCTATGGATTTTTTTTATCAACATGAATTAGATTGAGCAATAAAAGCCCCACTTTTATTCCATAGGCTGGGATCCGCACTATGCAGCTGTTGCAAGAGTGCATTTTTCAACAATGATTGATAGGCAGCTTAAACTTCTTGAATTCAACCATTATTGGGTTGAAATACACATTTAGATTTGTGAACAGCCATCCACAATCCGTAAGGTGCAAATAGCTAAATGAGAGAGCAGCAGTGTGATTCACATCAATGTGCTATGTAGATATCAATAGTAAGTGATATCCCTATCGCCGTAGACTACACCACTGCTGTCATCCTTACCTCCAAGCGTTTATTAAAGTTGGATAATCTTTGGATGCTGACAGCTATCGCACCACTGGCTGTAGCCTACAAAACCCTATTCCTGCTCTTTTCCCGCGATCCATCAAACACATTTGGTGTGTCATCATAGTGGTCTCTGACTTGTGGTCAGACTCGCTTAGGTGGAACTTGCACCTTTTTTCAGAGAAGTGTCAAAGATGTTCTTTTTCGCAAACTTTCTTTCTGAATTTAAGGTAATCTTCAAAGTAATCGTCTATTTTTTCGAAAGTATCTAATCTGGTTACAATATTTTTGCTGGTAACGTAACGGATTACAGCTTCCGTTTTTGTAATCCCTTACATGTAACCGATTTCATGTCATCTGTTACTACGCAACCCTGTGCAGAGGTTAGTTAGGTCATATACTATGAGTAAAATTTACCATATGCTTCAGGCATATACATATAACAGTTCAGGCATTTATTATGATGAAATGTTGTGATGTTTTTCTTAGTTTTGGTATTCGGCAGGGGGTTTTTCGGCTGATCGTGCACATTTTTTCTTGAGGCATGCCCAAGTTCGGTAGCTAGAGTTTATGCCCATTTGTCATTGATTGGTCAACAGTACTACTCCTAGAAAGAGTGGAAACATGAAGTGTTTGTTGTCATTGACGAGGAGGTCCTAACAGGATAAGAGTGCACCGGAACATCACAAATGCAATGAGCCAGCGGAAGGTCATATTGGATTCAGGCAGACGTATTGGACTAAATGATGAGGTGACTTAAGAGCCCAATCCTGGAGGTGCAAGTTATACCACAGTGGTGTCAAGTTGTAGAGCAAGGAAGAGGGTGTGAGAGTCCAGAGTTGGATTCTTTCCTTTCGTTGGAGCCTCACAGTTGTCTCATTGATCCTCAGAGGCTTGTGACTTTAAATGCTTGGTGTTGCCATTACATTTACATTTTACATTTTAGTCATTTAGCAGACGCTCTTATCCAGAGCAACTTACAGTAGTGAATGCATACATTTCATACATTTTTTTCCTGTGCTGGCCCCCTGTGGGAATCGAACCCACAACCCTGGCGTTGCAAACACCATGCTCTACCAACTGAGCTACAGGGAAGGCTGCTGCATTTTTATATATCCAGACAAAGGTGTTTGAGTGTATATGGTGGGCATATTGATTTCCTAACATAGTTGAAGTACACTAAAAAGTTGAGTACAGACCATACAGTACAGGAACACCATTTTTTTTAAACTTGCACATATACTACAAGTGATTAAATCACTATTTAATGGTATTGTGGCAGCCATATTGGATATTGGATGACATATTGGATGTGGAGTCAAGTCTAGAGGGACCCTCTAATGTAATTTTAAGAGTTGGCGCTTTAACATGTAAAATCCACAGTGGAAACTTTGAGAAAAGTGACAGTTTCAGTGTCTGAGCCCACTTACCTTCGAGCCAGTTAAAATAGTAATCAAAACACATTTAACTGTATGCATTTTTGTCAGGCAGGTCCATACAGCACAGAATGAGAGCAATTTTGACTTAGAAAGCTGTCTATTAAACAGCTACCAAAAAGATATGTTTATTCATCATAAATATTTGTATTTTGTATTTCTGCCTATTGTATCTGTCTGTTTACAGGTCTATATTCTCAAAATGCTTTAAGATATCCTAATGCTGTTCATGTATGTAGGACAGAGAACTGACTGCTTGTATTACACGTTTTACCGTTATCAGAGCTTGCAATTTTGGGTTACATGAGCGAATGTGGCCCACCCCCTCCAGCCAGGCATTATTCAGCACTTTTTGAGTTAAGGGGGTGTGTCACAATATCTATCAACTTTTGCAGTAAAATATTTTTAGACAACCATCCATTTCATATATAGGAGACCTTAAAAATATGTAAAAACAAGTTTGTGCTTTGTTATGCCTCGGGTAGGGGTATCTCAAAAACGAAAGCCCTTTTAGGTTGGCCACTAGCCTAGTCAGGGACCGTCTCCGTGACAAGCCTTCTAGTGTTTCAACTAGAATGATGGGGTTAAAAATATGTTTGTGTAATCTTTGCAATCGGATTAAGTTTCGGTCTTCCTGTTACAAGCTGCCGGGTGACAGCGGTATTGTGTCCCATGGCTCAAAGGCTTCTTAATGAATATGCTGCTGCCTTCCTGAAAATGCCATCTCCAATCTGCCTCTGGATTTCTCTTCTGTTATTTAATTCTAGCATGTCAGTTTTTTCCACCATATTGTCTTAGAATGCTTATCCAGTTGATTGAATATAAACCAAAATGCACAGGCAAGTTTACACAGCGAGATAGAAAGTTGATCTCTAAAATCAACCAGATTTTGATAGATTTAAAGCCTTTTCTCACAAACAGCGTTGCATTTTTATCATCTGAATTCCTGAAAAATATGGATTCCGATTTTGACGCAAAAAAAACATTCAAACCAAGTGCCTTTCAGTTTATATTAAATTGCTTGCTCCTGGGTAGGTACATGATAGTTACAAATATATCCTATGCAACTACATTGGTCTTACATTACACATGATTTGGTATAGCCTTTGAGCCAGGTCAGAATATAGAAATAAACAAATTGAAAATTAAATGTAGTTAATGACAGGTGGTGCCATGTTACAATTGTTGTTAGCAGGTCATAGCTTATGTATTAACCCTGGTATTTATTACATGTGGCTCCGATTGAAGTAGCATCTTGTAGTTAGTTATTTGTAACAAGGTCAGATTTTGTTGTTAGTACACTTGATTGCATTGCAAATTTACAAAACAGAGAGAAACTAATTAATTAATTAATTTTAAAAAACTAACCTTGTGGCCGTGTTTGGGCGGCCTGTCAGTGGTAGAACACGTGTCCCAGAGAACACTTTGTAATGGTCAACAGCCTATTTTCCCATGCAAAAGACATGTTCTCGTACACAAGACATGTTCTCGTATTTCTTTATTTTCGCCTGGACTTGGTGAGAAAGGGTCTTTAGTGTGGTTGCGTGAAGTTAGCAAGTGTTGTCTAGAAGTTACAAAGTCAAAGCATTACCAAGTACAGTACCCAAGCTTACAGGGCTGGGAGTCTTTCTTGACATACACTGAGTGTACACAACATTAATGAAGAACACCTTCATAATACTGACTTACATCCCCCCACCTCCCGGCCCATGTTGACTCCAATGCTTTCCACAGTTGTATCAAGTTGGCTGAATGTCCTTTGGCTGGTGGACCATTCTTGATACACACGAGAAACTGTTGAGAGTGAAAAAAAAACAGCAGCGTTGCAGTTCTTGACACAAACCAGTACGCCTGGCACCTACTACCACACCCCGTTCAAAAGCACTTCAATCTTTTGTCTTGCCTATTCACCCTCTGAATGGCACACACACATAATCCATTTCTCAATTGTATCTCAATTGTATCATCCTTCTTCAACCTGTCACCTCCCCTTCATCTACACTGATTGAAATGGATTTAATAAGTGACATTCAGTAAAGGATCATAGTTTTCATCTGGTCATGTCATGGAAAAAGCAGATGTTCATAATGTTTTGTACACTCAGTATGCTTTGCAGATGCTATATACTAACTGCTTTGAAACATGACCTAACTTCATGATTCACAAAGCACATAGAGCATAATTCTCCAACGTTGGATAACACACAGTTGTGTATCCTGACACAGCTGTGTACTCCATCTGCAGACTGCTCCTCTCCCCCTACACATGATGTGTTTACATTACATCTTCAGTATCACGGACCGTGACTGGGTGCCTGGCATCAGGCCACAGCAAAGCAAGGAAACGTTTAATTGTTCCCCATGATGACGTACTGTATGTGAGTACGCACGTCACAAGCGATATCTCAGACACCACTGGCCCGCTTTTGACGAAGCTTGGATGAATGATCTCTTGCCATCACGATCTAGCATTTACAAAAGTACACTGATTTGCCCAAAGGGGAGTGCTATTATTACGCTATTATATCGTAGATTGCTATAATAGCAATCAACTGTAATTCCAAACTTTGAACAAGCATATCTCCTGTCCCATTTTGTACATTTTGTACATATATGCAGCCCTTCATGTGCAAAAACTTTCCAATAAGGACCTATAAGCTTCGCAAATTAGACTTTTTGTCCCCCTCCAAACTTTGACGAAGCAAATCTCCTGCCCCGTTTTCACGATTGTGATGAAACTCGGGTGAATGATGCGTCTTGCCATCAACATCCGACATTTACAAAACTACAAGGGGTCGCTATAGTAACAGCAAAGGAAAATATACTTGAGCGTTTGTTTCTCTCTCTCATTAATCCCCAGAACATGTTATTATTATCTTTCTATTATTGTTCTATTTTTCTCTCTGAGTTGTTGGGAAGGGCCCGTTAGTAAGCATTTCGCTGTTAGTCTATACCTGTTGTTTACGAAGCATGTGACAAATAACATTGGATTTGAACATAAGTTTGAAAAATTGGCCCTAATTGGCCCAAGGGGGGGGGCACTGCATCATTTGTGGGGGACGACATGTTTATTGTTGTCTTGTTTATTACTCTTATGGAACTCTGAACTCTGAAGACACGGCGGCATTCATTTTAGAATGTGACGGTTTGGCAATTATTAGCATGCACATTTTAATTCACTTGTCCTGTCCCCCTCACCGTTAATGCGGTCTTCAATTAATTGTTGAAGGGTAACATTTCTAAAGTGACAGTAATTACTTCATACTCAGTAGAAAATGTAGCTCTCCCATTAATTTAGACCGCCGTGGCACAAATGCCACAGATGCATCCTCGTGTGTTTTCAAGGAACACTTGAGATATATGATTCTGAATATCTGGCTGCATGACTGTGACTAGGTATACATATGATTTTTTGATAATAATAATTATGCCGAGAAACAATGCAGACCATCAGGGGCCGTTGAAAACATATGGACAAACACAAGTAGCACATATGGTATTTACTATTTAGTTGGAATGTGTGTGAGGAGCAATTAGAGGTTCTGTTTTTGACTGAGCTGTTATTAAAAACAATCACACACACCAAGAGAAGCCTCTGTTCCTGCTTAATTGGTTCCATGTAGTAAAAGAATACAGAGCAAAGGGGCATGAGGGGAGGATTCTATAGGAGCATGTGAGAAAACAGGTGGTGTGTGTGTACATTCAAAGGCTCAGGGTACAGACAATAGAGGCAGCCCAGGACTTGGCCAGGGATAATAGTGACTACCTTCTCTGCATGAGATGACTGTACTAGTGTAGTGACTAAGGAGGAGCAGCGACCTTGCTGTTTCAGGGTGATTACACTACCACCTGTGCAATAAAGGCCCAAACCTCTTGGCAGAGGGTGTTGTATTATGTCGCACAGGGAGGCTATATGCTACCTGCCAAAAGTACATTAGAAGCCAGATGCACCAGGTGAAACAAACGTGCATAAACCTACCAGAAATTGTTTGGGGAGAATGTTTGCAGTACAATACTGTTTGGACAGGAAATACATAGGGGTTCAACGCAACAATATAATCATGTAATAATCAATGAAAAGTCCTGTCAGAACCAACAGTCCAAATAGCAAATCCACTCTATTTGAGTCTTTGTGTCCAATTTCAAGGAAACAGATAATAAAGCATACAAAAAAAGTCCCTCAAACAGAAATCCAAAAGACAAAATAGAAAAATGGCTCTGATAAAATGGCTCTGAACTAATCAATGTTGTGGAATCTGGGAGAAAAGATGCCTGAGGGGTATCTCACGAAGTCAGCTAGATCTACTCAGAGTTTTCAAAAGCTAACCAGCTTCAGTTAGCCTCACATTCCAACTCAGACTTCATCCGTACTATGACAGTGGATATTGCTCATCCGCCTGCTGCTAGCTCTAGCAGGCTTGTAACAGTGTGTGCATGTCGCGCATGGCTAGTCGATGGCCAAACGCTTCATTTAGACAATGCTGAAACATCAACCCATGGGCGAGTCAATCCCACATTTTAATTTGTGCTGAAATCAAAATGAAAGAATAGATATCTTGCAAATTCAGCAGGCTATGATATGAAATAGGCTTTAAGAAGTGCCGTCTTTATTTGATTAATTATCATTAATGTCATCTTTGGTGTGCTTATGAATGCACAAGCACCTTTTTCCGCACTCCTATCGATCTTTTTTTATCTATCAAGTCATACAAAAGTGTTACATTGCGTGAAGTTTAAAATGCATTCTGTCATTACTAAATGTGGAATGTGATACACTGAGTGTACAAAACACCTTCCTAATAAGTTAAGTTGCACCCTCTTTTGCCCTCAGAACAGCCTCAGTTCGTCAGGGCATGGACTCTACAAGGTGTTGAAAGTGTTCCACCTGGATTCATCTGGTCAGTCTATGTCATGGAAAGAGCAGGTATGCTTAATGTTTTGTACTCAGTGTATATTTTAACATTAAAATTTTTTTACGCAAAAACACATTTGATTAACAAGCCAAGTGAACACATTATTTTCATAGTTTCGTAATTTCAATAATTTCAGGGGCAAAGTTTCATTTTGTTTTCAATGTATGCTCTCAAGGTAAAGTATGTTACACAGGGGTATGCAACTCAATCAACCACTCTCTTTATAATCTCTGTGAGTAGACGCCTACCCTTAGACCTGAAACAAAACGTCTTGACTTACTTGACTTATAATTCAAATTATTCTAAAAGGCCTTGCTGTTGTAAATAAACGGATTGACATGTGATGTAATTGACTGTGTGATGTCATAAATGGTGTATGCGTATCTGATGCCTGGAGGGGCTCCGCTCTATCCTGCCAAACAGACAGCTCCCTCTCTTCTCTCTTTCTCCCTGTCTCACACATTCTCTCACCTCTCTCCGTCTCTCCCTTCTCTCTTCGTAGCAGTTAGAACTTAATTACAGTGTTTCCCCACTGACCTCCAATCTCCAGCTCCAGTCATCCATCTTTCATATCCCACACACAGACCTTTCACATTGCTATCCGACCCAAGTCCCCAATTAATTGCTGCACTGGACCATTTCACACTCCATTCTGTTCATATATGTTCCAGGTTAAATTACATACATATATACTGTATATAGTCAGATTTCAGCGTCAATCGATTCCACATGGAGTTACTGAATGTTGAGATAAGCTATGTGTAATAACCTATGTGTAATGAACTAAATTCATAATGCATTACGGTGCTTCACAGGCGGTTCATAGATCATAGGAAATGTTATGCAAATAGATATATTAGATAAGAACAGACATTTTCACAGTGTGAATATTTAAAGAATATAAAAGTTGCAATCAGACCCTTATGAATAAGATATGAAGCCATTGCCAACTAATTAAAGTGATTTACAGTTTATATGGAGAATACCAGTGTTTGCTACATGTGCCAATCAAATTCATCATCATTGTTCACAACAAATTCACAATGAGCAAAAAAGAAATGAGCGGTCAGTTTGGCTCTCCTGCTTTTTTGCCAAAATAATGTTAATCTCCAGACAATTTCACCACTATCAACCAATTGAAGTCTAAAATGTGAGAAATAAGATGTCTTGTAGAAAGAGAATGGTTGGTGAACATCACCGGTTTTCATTGTGCCTGTGAAGGCTGGAGATGTGACAGTTTGACAAGGCTGAAACCACAGGGGATGTGCCCTCCAAGACCCAACAGGAAATGAAATATGGATTGTCTCTATTTGCCATTGACACTGTGTGTGTGCGTGTGTGTGTGTGTGTGTGTGTAAGCGGAGGAAGACTAACAGATAGTATATATACTATGTACATATGCTATGTGCACTGTGTATTGAAATGCATTCCAATATTCAACTACTTGTATATTCAAAGAAAATATATCCAAATATACCTGCTTCGAAATGTCTTTGAAAGTAATTTAAATATCCTAAATAGTATTTAAACCCAAGTCTCTGGTATCTACATGTGAAGAATATATTGGTGTGCATGGCTATAGGCTACTATATATCTAATACTGTGTGAATATGTATGTATGTATGTATGTATGTATGTATGTATGTATGTATGTATGTATGTATGTATGTATGTATGTATGTATGTATGTACAGTGGGGGGGAAAAGTATTTGATCCCCTGCTGATTTTGTACGTTTGCCCACTGACAAAGAAAGGATCAGTCTATAATTTTAATGGTAGGTTTATTTGAACAGTGAGAGACAGAATAACAACCAAAAAATCCTGAAAAACGCATGTCAAAAATGTTATAAATTGATTTGCATTTTAATGAGGGAAATAAGTATTTGACCCCCTCTCAATCAGAAAGACTTCTGGCTCCCAGGTGTCTTTTATACAGGTAACGAGCTGAGATTAGGAGCACACTCTTAAAGGGAGTGCTCCTAACCGCAGCTTGTTACCTGTATAAAAGACACCTGTCCACAGAAGCAATCAATCAATCAGATTCCAAACTCTCCACCATGGCCAAGACCAAAGAGCTCTCCAAGGATGTCAGGGACAAGATTGTAGACCTACACAAGGCTGGAATGGGCTACAAGACCATCGCCAAGCAGCTTGGTGAGAAGGTGACAACATTTGGTGCGATTATTCACAAATGGAAGAAACACAAAAGAACTGTCAATATCCCTCGGCCTGGGGCTCCATGCAAGATCTCACCTCGTGGAGTTGCAATGATCATGAGAACGGTGAGGAATCAGCCCAGAACTACACGGGAGGATCTTGTTAATGATCTCAAGGCAGCTGGGACCATAGTCACCAAGAAAACAATTGGTAACACACTACGCCGTGAAGGACTGAAATCCTGCAGCGCCCGCAAGGTCCCCCTGCTCAAGAATTCATATACAGGCCCATCTGAAGTTTGCCAATGAACATCTGAATGACTCAGAGGACAACTGGGTGAAAGTGTTGTAGTCAGATTAGACCAAAATGGAGCTCTTTGACATCAACTCAACTCGCCGTGTTTGGAGGAGGAGGAATGCTGCCTATGACCCCAAGAACACCATCTCCACCGTCAAACATGGAGGTGGAAACATTATGCTTTGGGGGTGTTTTTCTGCTAAGGGGACAGGACAACTTCACCGCATCAAAGGGACAATGGACGGGGCCATGTACCATCAAATCTTGGTTGAGAACCTCCTTCCCTCAGCCAGGGCATTGAAAATGGGTCGTGGATGGGTATTCCAGCATGACAATGACCCAAAACACATGGCCAAGGCAACAAAGGAGTGGCTCAAGAAGAAGCACATTAAGGTCCTGGAGTGGCCTAGCCAGTCTCCAGACCTTAATCCCATAGAAAATCTGTGGAGGGAGCTGAAGGTTCGAGTTGCCAAACGTCAGCCTCGAAACCTTAATGACTTGGAGAAGATCTGCAAAGAGGAGTGGGACATAATCCCTCCTGAGATGTGTGCAAACCTGGTGGCCAACTACAAGAAACGTCTGACCTCTGTGATTGCCAACAAGGGTTTTGCCACCAAGTACTAAGTCATGTTTTGCAGCGGGGTCAAATACTTATTTCCCTCATTAAAATGCAAATCGATTTATAACATTTTTGACATGCGTTTTTCTGGATTTTTTGTTGTTATTCTGTCTCTCACTGTTCAAATAAACCTACTATTAAAATTATAGACTGATCATTTCTTTGTAAGTAGGCAAACGTACAAAATCAGCAGGGGATCAAATACTTTTTTCCCCCCACTGTATGTATGTATGTATGTATGTATGTATGTATGTATGTATGTATGTATGTGTCCCAAATGGCACCCTATTCCTTATATAGTGCACTTCTTTTGACCAAGGCAATAGGGCTCTATTTGGAATGCAAACTCAGTGAAAAACATCTGTCTCTCTCACCTCCCTGGGCAGAGACTGGCAGACGGCCATCCCAGCAGGACACAGTGACAGCCAGGTGACAAGTGTGTGTGTGTGTGTGTGTGTGTGATAGAGTGCATTCATGTGTGCAGGCGTCTGTGTGTGCATGCATACGTGCGTGTGTGTGACACATATGGCCGGTGACACAACAGACAGGAGACCTCTCTTTCATTTAACCTCACAGGAGAGACAGGAGACACTACCTCTCCTCCAGGCTCAACCCTACATCCTGGTGCCTGGCCACTCAGAGATGAAAGAGAATATTATTAACTGACTCCATGTTAATTGTGACATAATGGAATGCAAATGCTCCCATCCCCTCTCCAACTTCCAATTGGAACGTTCCATACTCCCTCCCCCACTCCCCTCCCGGTCCTGCATTTGGAATGTTCCGAAAAGGTAATGAAAGAGGATGGAATTGGGCTAATACATGAATGTGAATTTGAATGTGGTATAATATTGAACTGTGCATGGTGAGATCAGGGAGATTTCTATTCCACACACTGTCTAATTACCCTATTGATTCACAAATATGGTATAGCCAAACAGAGAAACAAGGATAAACTAACAGAATTCACACTGACATTGTTCGTACCTGCAAAATGATGACAACACCACACCCGTATGTGTCTGATAATTGTAGAGGTTACCCAAGTGGAAGTGGCTGTGAAGGTGTGACAAACACTCACACATACAACACTCTCATGGCTTCAAGTTAATTGTTAAATCATCAGTCTGAAGATGCAGCTCTCAGTAACAACGTAAACACAGGGATGATTGCGTTTTCAATTTCTCCCCCTGACCAACGGACCATGCCGTTGAGTGTGGTGACAGGAAACTGTAATTACGACGTTGCATATACCGCCGCTGAGCGCTTCTGCTGCCGCCACGCGTAAGAAACGGATCTAGCACTTTAATTACATATCAGCTGCTTAAAAGTGACAGCCTCCAGAGCTTCCTGAACTTCTCCTGTCTCTCCTTCTTTGTCTTGTCTTTCCTGTCTTTCCCATCTCTATCTGCTTCCACATCCTCCTGTGCAAACACACCCCAAACAGGAAATGTGATCAACAAGTATGTCAGTATGGTCTGGATCAGGACACAAGTATTGAGAAAATTGTGTAAAAAAAATGTACATCAATGATGTGTTCATCTCAAGTTAGAATGGGACCTTTAGGAAGTGTGTGGGCTAGGGCTGAGAGTCACTGTCTTTCCATCTTGTCAGCCTACTCCCAATCTTTTACATTTTTGTAATTTAGCAGACACTTATCGAGAGCGACTTACAGAGCGACTAAGAGAGCTAGGTGGGACAACCGCATATCACAGAAAGTAATTTTTTCCTCAATAAAGTAGCTATCAGCAAGGTCAGAACTAGTAAGGGGGAAAATAAAGTCAAGTGCGAGTTAGTTTAGGAAAGTATTTTTTGGTCGTGCGAGGTGGTGCATGGAGGGGTGCTGTGGGATTATTTACGATACTTCTTGAAAAGGTAGGGTTTCAGAGGTTTTCGAAAGATGGGCAGAGACTCTGCTGGCCTAGCTTCAACCGACCCCTAGGGGATACCAGTAGTGAAAGTATGTGGTGCAGACACAGATCCTCTCCACGTCACCTGGTAGGAGCAGCCTGCCAAGTAGGATGCAATTCAAGAGTCAGCAGAGTCTGAGTCACCCAGCCCTGAAAGGGTGGAGAGGAGGATCTGATGGCTCATGGTGTCAAAGGCAGTGGATAGATCTAGGAGGATGAGAGCAGAGGAGAGAGTCAGATTTGGCAGTGCGGAGAGTCTCCGTGACAGAGAAGAGCAGTCTCGGTTGAGTGACCGGTCTTGAAGCCTGACTGGTCAGGGTCATGGAGATCGTTCTGAGAGAGATAGTGAGAGAGTTGGTCAGAGACAGCACACTCAAGTGTTTTGCAAAGAAAATAAAAAAGGTCTGTAATTTTTTACATCAAAGGAGTCGAATGTTGCTTTCTTGAGGAGGGGAGAGACTCAGGCCATTTTGAAGTCAGAGCCAGTGGTCAGGGATGAGGGAAGTAAGGAATGGGAGAAGGTCTCCAGAGATGGTCTGGAGAAAGGAGAAGGGGATGGGGATGAGCAGGCAGGTTGTCAGGCGGGCGGACCTCACTAGTAGCTGGATTTCATCTACAGTAGAGAGAGAGGGGGAAAGAGGTAAAGGTGTATGGTAGTTATGTGTGAGTTGGACCAGTAGACTCAATAAGCTGAGTGAATGAGGAGCGGATGTCGTCAATCTCAGATGCCCGCAGCCCTATTCTGTAAGCTCGCAATCAGTCACTCAGCAGGAGGGGAGGGCCGAGCCGGCCAGGAGGAAAGAGGACATAGGATGCGGAAAGGTAGGAGAGTAAGGTGGAAGAGGCAGATTCAGGATACAGGAGGGAGAAGGATTTAACAGAATGGAGAGATGATAGGATAGAAGAGGAGAGAGTTGTGGGAGATAGAGAGTGAAGATTGCGCCGGTGCATTAACATCTGGGTAGGGGCTGAGTTGCTGTAGGGTTGGAGTAAAGGGACACAGAAAAGGAAACAAAGTAGTGATCAGAGACATGGGTTGCAATGATGTTAGTAGGCCAACAGCCTCTAGTAAATGTAAAGGTAAAGTGTATTGCCTGCCTTGTGAGTGGGAGGGGACTGGGAAAAGGTCAAAAGAGGTAAGGAGGGGAAAGAGAGAGTTGGAAAGAAATTAGTCGAAGGCAGACGTCGAGAGGTTGAAGTCGCCAAGTACAAAGAGAGGTGAGCCATGTTCAGAAAATGAGCTTATCAAGGTGTCAAGCTCATTGAGGAACTCTCTAAGGACACCTGGTGGGTGATAGATAACAACAATGTCAAGCTTGAGTGGACAAGTGACAGAATGGAATTCAAATAAGGAGATGGACAGGTGAGAAAAAAATCTTAAATTAGTAGAAACGAGTAGCCATGTGCCACCACCGTGACAACCAGATGCTCTCGGACTATGAGAGAAAACGGTTAGATGAAGAGAGCCGTTGGAGTAGCATTGTTCTCTGGGGTGATCCATGTCTCCATCAGGGCCAAAAAGTCAATAGACTGAAGGGCAGAATAGGCTGAGATGAACTCGGCATTCTTGACGCAGATCTGCATTTCGAAACACTGCCAGAGACCAGGAATTCCACATGGGTTGTGCGCGCAGAGTGCACTAAATTAGAAAGGTTGCAGCCAACGGGTGTGGAGCGTCTATTAAGCCTACAGGGAGAGGAGCGAACTGGTATAGAAAACACACACACATACTGTAGTTGCCAAAGCTACAAAAGAGCAAAATGAGATAATCTGAAAATAATTAGGGAAAATACTAAAGTGAGAGTGTGGTGTGGAGCCTTCCTCTCTTAACTCGTCAGAATAACTCTGCAGAATCGTCTTTGTTTCAGCTATGGTCTTAGTTTTGCGGCAAGACCACCGCTTACAGCTGCCACTGAGAAAAAAGGGGAGACTGAAGTACTAATACTAATTGCTAATTGCCTTGCAAAGGTGAAGAGCACACCTCCCGTTACTAATTGCTGATTGCCTAGGAGAGGAAAACCACTCCCCCTCCAATATAGCCACTGATTACCAAAGCAACAACAGACAAAAATTGCCCTGCACCTTAATCCTGGTTGATATGTCAACAATCATCTGCACGTTAAAAGCAGTCAGCAGTTCACACACCAAGAAGGCTACTGGTAGGACAGGCATCACTTAAAATAGCAAAAATACAGTACTAGACAACAACAGATAAAGACAAAAATTATGTCAGGAGTCCTCTAGCTATATATTATTATACGATTTGCTAGTACATTTTTCACTCAAGCGGAGGTTTTGTAGGTGTAAGAGATTCCCCTAATACTGGGCATAATTTATATAATGGACTTTCCTACATAAGTGACTTATACTGCATTCATAACCAACTGGGAAGTTGTAAAGTCTTAAATATGTGACACCACCTGGATTTGGTCTTATGTAGCAACATTTGCATTTCAGTTTTTTTCATTGGCTAAAAGTAGAGCCTCAGAGTTACAAAATGGTATATCACACACTGCATTTGAGGAAACAATGGGAAAGTAATTCTGCTTTGAATGTTGATCAACTTGTAAACTCACTTTTGAGAAAACGTCTTTCAATGTTTTGGTACTACTATTCGGAGAGCCCTTCTTTGTCTACACCCATTCAGCATTGTTCACACCCTCTTAAGCCTTAGCCCCACCCATCTCTTTAAGGGTTGATCCGTGCGTTCTGTACTAACTTGCCAGCTACTTCCAGACATCTAGGAGAGAGAGAAGCGCTCACTGAACATTACTCACCCTATCACTCTCCAGTTTCATGTTCAGAGAGCACACTGGACGCTCTGCCCAATAAGTAGGGTTGTTCCGAAAGCTCTGACCTCACAACTCCAGTCAAGCACCCAAGCTAACTGGCTAACATTGGATAGCTACTTCCAGACACATAATGAGAGAACACCCCACTCTGACCATTTAGGCTTTTTTTCATGTTTTTCAGAGCGTTGGTGACGTTAACTGTGCTGCTGGCAACAATTGAGCTATGTTTTGTTGCCAACGGTTACTGACACTGGATATATTCAGTGGGTGTTGAGCATTCAAAAATGCATCAGTTATCCTGCACTTTGGCACCATAGACGAAAGTCTTTTGGATAGCTAGCTAGGTAAACAATGAATCCCAACGCATGACGTAACGTTAGTTAGCGAGCCAGCCAGCTAACGTTAGCTAGCTAACAGTACACTAACTTGAAATTAAAATACTTTGTCAAAGTTAGAGTGGAGTCTTTTGTTAAGACATGTAGCTAACTTAGCTAGCTAGCTAAACAATGGACCATAATCACAACTCATGATGTTACTACCGTGCATGAATCTGCAAGTAGCTAACCAACCACGTTCTATTTATTTATTTAATTTTTTAAATTTCACCTTTATTTAACAGGTAGGCTAGTTGAGAACAAGTTCTCATTTGCAACTGCGACCTGGCCAAGATAAAGCAAAGCAGTTCGACACATACAACAACACAGAGTTACACATGGAATAAACAAACATACAGTAGAAAAATCTATATACAGCATGTGCAAATGAGGTAGGATTAGAGAGGTAAGGCAATAAATAGGCCATGGTGGCGAAGTAATTACAATATAGCAATTAAACACTGGAATGGTCAGGTATGCAGAAGATGAATGTGCAAGTAGAGATACTGGGGTGCAAAGGAGCAAGATAAATAAATAAATACAGTATGGGGATGAGGTAGATTGGATGGGCTATTTACAGATGGGCTATGACAGCTGGTGCTTAAAGCTAGTGAGGGAGGTAAGAGTCTCCAGCTTCAGAGATTTTTGCAGTTCGTTCCAGTTATTGGCAGCAGAGAACTGGAAGGAGAGGCGGCCAAAGGAAGAATTGGCTTTAGGGGTGACCAGTGAGATATACCCACTGGAGCACGTGCTACGGGTGGGTGCTGCTATGGTGACCAGTGAGCTGAGATAAGGCGGGGCTTTACCTAGCAGAGACTTGTAGATGACCTGGAGCCAGTGGGTTTGGCGACGAGTATGAAGCGAGGGCCAGCCAACGAGAGCATACAGGTCGCAGTGGTGGGTAGTATATGGGGCTTTGGTGACAAAACGGATGGCACTGTGATAGACTGCATCTAATTTGTGTTGGAGGCTATTTTGTAAATTACATTGCTGAAGTCGAGGATCGGTAGGATGGTCAGTTTTACAAGAGTATGTTTGGCAGCATGAGTGAAGGATGCTTTGTTGCGAAATAGGAAGCCGATTCTAGATTTAATTTTGGAAAGGAGATGTTTAATGTGAGTCTGGAAGGAAAGTTTTCAGTCTAACCAGACACCTAGGTATTTGTAGTTGTCAACATATTCTAAGTCAGAACTGTCCAGAGTAGTGATGCTGGACGGGCGGGCAGGTGCGGGCTATAACTAGTCAAGCAAATGTGTCTGAGATGCAAAGAATAAGATCATACACATAACGTTCCCTAGCAATCCAGCCAGCTAACATTAGCTAGCTAACAGTACACTTGAAATGAAACCACTTTGTCAAAATTAAAAATGTGCAATATCTGAAGATCTTAACAGTAGGTTATGGTTGGACGCGTCTCCTGTCTGATACCATGCGTGGTTGCCTTAGTTTGACAATGTAATCCAGACTGGTGTTCTCCTTAGCTATCATACTCTAATTCCACTGATTTCAAAACTCGGTCCTCCAGAAAGTGGAGAGCATACACATAACGTTAGCTAGCGGTTAACAGTACACTTTAACTTGACATTAGGTTTATGCAGTTTTACTATGCAATAAAAAAAATTAAGCTGTGTTCGACACGATTACCTAAACATACGGACCAGCTCCAATAGACAGATGCGTGCTGTATGGTAGACCAATCCAAACTTCTCTCTGCATGTCCAGCCCACTTGGGGCAGCAGTTAGGCTAGTGGTTAGAGCATTGGACTAGTAACCGACAGGTTGCAAGTTCAAATCCTCAAGCTGACATGGTCAAAATCTGTCATCTTGCCCCTGAACAAGGCAGTTAACCCACTGTTCCTAGGCCATCATTGAAAATAAGAATTTGTTCATAACTGACTTGCCAAGTTAAATAAAAACTCATTATCTCAGCCAATCATGGCTAGTGGGAATGTTGCTAGCTTTTTCTGTGGCTAAACCAACTAGACTCGTAATTAAACCATTTTATTTGTATTTACAGATGGCATACAAGTTTGATATTAAGACACATGAAAGTTCACATGATCAAGTAGGCATTTCTGGCAAATAACGCATTTTGATAAAAAGTAGAAAATAATTACGGACAAACAGCTGTCCTGTGAAGTCGTGACTTACGCTGTACGCCTAGTTTCCTGAATGGGTCACATATAAGAGTTGGATGCATTCAAATGCTTTAAACTCATTGAGAAACACTGATTGTGTAATGGCCAACAAGCTGCGTCAACCATAAACTAAAAGTGCAGCTTTCATGCATGAAACAAATTATAGTGTTCAAAAACCATAAAAATTGCTTTTTGTTGTTACATTTAACCGCCTAGGGGTTTTACTAAGCTAACATTTGCACTTTTTTTAAGATGGTCAAACCAAGGATCATTTTGATATTTTATTTAGAATTTTAGGTCCCCTTTAGGTATAATTAATTAGGCATATCGGCGGTACCGACTTCAGACCACTGCGCCACTCTGGAGGCATGACTTTTACTTTTACTTTAGTCATTTTCTATTAAGGTATCTTTACTTTTAACTTTTATTCAAGTATGATAATTGAGTACTTTTTCCAGCGCTGGTTATGAACACATCATTAAATCCATAACAGTTTAGTTTACTTTAATAGGATCAACATTAGCTACTGCACATGCAGCAGCTACTCTTCCTGAGGTTCACATAAAATGTACAAATACATTACAAATTACAGAACAGTTATAGACAAGAAAACAAGATATGACATTAAAATCAATATACAAAAAAATACATAAAATAAGAGTTATATATTGGAAAGACACCAAGAGACAACAAAAATACTATTTACACACTATTAATATTCTTATGTACAGTACAGTTAAATTAGATCTGTTAAACAGAATGCAAGAGGGACAAAAGGACATGATCAGAATGTGGTACACCACGTTTGCACATTGTCAACAAGTAGTATAGAGTGTTCCCGAAGCGACAGCACATATCTATTGTCTCTCTCACTCTCTTTATTCATTCAAAATACATTTGCAATAAGCAATTCCACAAGTGATGAACTGGTTGATAGGCAACACTGAAACAATGCCACCCATTTTCCTTCCCAAAATACTGTTCTCAGGAAATCTTATTGCCAATTGTATCTCTAGCCTTTTTAAAATGCATGTATAGAAGGGCTCAAGCCAGACTCCCAACGTCATGTAAAGGAAAATATGATGTCGCCTGCCTAGTCTGGCGCTGCCAAATTGGAACCCCGGGCAAATTGTTTGTCAAATTAAATTGTAACAATATAACAAACACAATTAATTTTTTGTTGGGCCAATAAATCTGCTCTATACTTTTATAAGAGCCTTGTTTGTTTTTATGTTGTTTAGGCTTGTTTCAAGGTTCAAATTAATCAGCCTCTGCAGGTGCATGAAACGAAGACGGCTGTGCTTGCTTGACAATAGAAAAAGCAAATGGGATTGTTTTTCTATTGTTTCTTTCTTTTCCCTCTGTAATTAAACAGTGGGGCTGCAGATCCCTCACTTTTCAATCTGTTCCTTCTTTTCACAGCTGCTCTGTCTCTCTCCAGTACACAGAGCTATCATTTCAAGCACTCCCACCTTCATTACAATCACAGAAGTCACACGACAACCTGTGTCCACCCCCCTTCATACAGACCTATACAGGTTGTCCTCGCATGACTCCTAAACCCACGGGTTACTACGGTAATACTTCTTGATGACTACCCTCATAATGCATTATAAGCACATACTGTATATAAAACCTTATGAGCTATGCATAGTGGATTATAACGCACAACATAGGTGTTAATAGCTGCTCATAAATCAAATCAAAGTTAATTTGTCATGTGCACAGGATGCAACAGGTGTAATCAGTACAGTGAAATACTTACTTGCAAGCGTTTCCTTTAACAATGCAGTATTCACTATCAAAGGTAAAGAAATAGAAAATCCATAAAGAGCACACGAGAATATACGCTATATGGAAGGTCAGTACCAGTTTCAACGTGAAATTTTTCACATGCTCTTGTATAAGCCTTTATAAAGACTTCAGAATTGGCAGCGGACATGCACTCAATAGTACTTTACCTATACACTCTCATAGCTTGTTTTATATGACATGGAACAATCTAGCCAGATCGATTGGCTGTCATTGAAATGAGTGAGGAAAATCCTGAGTGTCAAGACCATTATCAGCCTCAAAACTTCATCCTGTCATGTTTATGAGTTAAGAGATAGGCTTCAACCTATTGAAGCTTATGCCAATTGGTCATGCTCCTATCAGGCTTTGAGGGGACAATAGGGAAAGGTGAGAATCAACAAATTGCTGCTTAGGTCAACACATTGCATTCATTAGAAGATGAGTGTCAACCCATTGACTTTTATGCCAAAACATTTTAAGTCAAAGGGAGAAGATGAGGGTCAACAAATAGATGCTTACGTCAATACATTGCAATCAATGGGAAAAGATGAGCTTCAAACACTTGAAGCTTATGTCAATACATTGCATACAATGGGAAAAGAAATGTGTCACAGGGTTCAGTCTTATACATTGCATTCAATGGGAAAATGTGAAAATGAGTGTCAAACAATTGACTCATGCCAAAACATTTAAAGTCAATGGGAGAAGATGCGAGTCAACGAATTGATGCTTATGTCAATATATTGCATTCAATGGGAAAAGAAAAGTGACTTACGGTTGATGATTGTCAATAAATTGCATCCAATGGTAAAAGATGAGCGTCAACCAATTTATAATTGTGTCAATACATTGCATTCAATGGGAAAAGATGCGTGTCAACAAATTGTCACTTATGTTAATACATTGCATTCAATGGGGAAAAGATGAGTCTCAACCAATTAATGATTATGTCAATACATTGCAGTCAAATGGGAAAAGAAGAGCTTCAAACACTTGATGCTTATTTCAATACATTGCTTACATTTGGAAAATAAATGTGTCACAACATTAGATTTTATGTCAATTCATTGGATTCAATAGAAGAAAGAAAAGTGTCAACCAATTGATGTGTATTCCAATACATTTCAAGTCAATGGGAAAAGATAAGCTTCAACAAATTGAAGCATATGTCAATACTTTGCATTTAATGGGAAAATAAAATTGGCATATTGTTGATGCTTATGTCAATACATTGCATTCAATTGGAAAAGATGACTGTCAAAAGGTTGATGCTTATGTCAATGGGAAAAGATGAATGTCAACCAACTGACGATTATCTCAATACATTTCAAGTCAATGGGAGAAGATGAGCATCAACAAATTGTAGCTTATGTAAATACATTGCATTCTTTGCGAAATAGAAAAGTGTCAAACAATTAAAGCTTATGTCAATACATTGCAGTCAATAGCAAAAGATGAGTGTCACAGGATTGATGCCTACGGTATGTCAATACATTGCAGTCAATGGGAAAAGATTAGTGTCAACCAATTGATCCTTATGTCAATACATTGCATTCAAATGGAAAAGTTTAGGTGTTTTGACTGATGTTACATTATGATAAAAATGTTTATACAGAAAGACAGGCAGACAGGCACGCAGACATGCAGGCAGGCAGACACACAGACAGACAGGCAGACAGGTAGACAGTTACAAGTTTCAAGTCAAACGTTTTTGTTTTGTTGACCAATATCCCCTTCAGAATTCATTCTAACAAGGCTCTTAGTTTCTAAAACTGCAAGACCTTTGTGTCCAATGGAGGTCAAAAAATATTTTGGGTTCATTGACCTCAAATGTCATATGCAGGGTCAAATATGTACAATTTTGAAAGATTCAACCTTTTTAACCCTTTGGAAACCGCCCCTATAACCTCAAATTAAGCCACGTTCTGTGGTTGCAGGAAGCTGAAATGTACTGCCTCCTGGGGACACTCTTTAACAATGCTCTGAGTTAAGTTTTTACATTAAGAATTGACCAATCTGCAGAGGATGGAAGACAGTGTTTTTGTGTAACTGCAGGGAGAAAATAAAGGACCATGTTCAGAATGAATTACGGCACTTCCTATTGCCACAGGAAGCTGAACCTCAACACAGGCCACCCCTACAAGATCACGATGGGTTGTGTGGAAGGACGGTTAGCTAGCTCAATTGCAGTCCATGGGGGAGTCATGGTTATGTGAGGGCTGTAGATAATGCTTTTTTATGAAAGAAAAGCCTTGTTCTCTGTGGGACCAAGTTTTTACTGTGAAAAGTTGAGGTGTAGGCTTCAGGTGTTCAGGAGTTCAGCTGTAGGCTTGCGTTCATCGGGAGCGTCTGTTGAATGATCACGTGAATTTTGCTTCTAGCCTCAACCGTTCTGAAGATGTCACTCTAGAGTACATTAACTCTAGTTCAGGCTTCAAGTGAGGCCTACCTTCTACCACGTAGTGTGGGGAGGGGCAGATTCATTCATTCTTAATTGGATTAAGGTTAGGGTTATGTCTAAAGTTGAGACTCTAATCCTATTCCACATTCCTAACCTTAACCGTAACCCACCTTCATATCCACTTCCGGCTCAACCCCAACCCTAGTCCAACCATGGATCATTTAGCTATTTGATTTTGAATTTCAGGACCCCTTTAGGTATCCCCCCAAAATGTAAACAATTATTTGATAGAATATTGAATTTGGCCTTTACTACTATGGCCCATAGAAACATATTTAATGACAGTAAAAACATGTATCATAAGGAATACAGTTTTGAAGTGTGTGTCCTATATCTAGGAGATAAAAGAAAGCTCAGGAAAATATTTTAGCCTTTTTTTATACATGTTTAACCCCATATTTTTTGAGTCACAAATCTACAGTACCTCCATACTTCCGTTTGTTTGTATGGGTTACCTTCAGACGAGTCCCGTGTCACTTGTGGGGTGAAAATGAATTTCCTTTCCACCCAAATAGATCCACAGATGATGCAATTGCCACCACTCTACACACTGCCCTATCCCATCTGGACAAGAGGAATACCTACGTAAGAATGCTGTTTAACTATAGCTCAGCATTCAACACCATAGTACCCTTCAAGCTCATTATTAAGTTCGAGGCCCTGGGTCTGAACCACGCCATGTGCAACAGGAACCTTGACTTCCTGACTGGCCGCCCCCAGGTGGTGAAGGTAGGAAACATCACCTCCACTCCGCTGATCCTCAACACTGGGGCCCCACAAGGGTGTATGCTCAGCCCCCTCCTGTACTCCCTGCTCACCCATGACTGCGTGGCCAAGCATGCCTCCAACTCAATCATCAAGTTTGCAGACGACACAACAGTAATAGGCTTGATTACCAATGATGACGAGACAGCAGAGGGTGCACCCCCATATCTACATTGAAGGGACCGCAGTGGAGAAGGTGGAAAGCTTCAAGTTCCTTGGCATACACATTACTGACAAACTGAAATGGACCACCCACACAGACAGTGTGGTGAAGAAGGCACAACAGAGCCTCTTCAACCTCAGGAAGCTAAAGAAATTTGTCTGGTCACCAAAAACCCTCACAAAATTTTACAGATGCACAATTGAAATTTACAACCTCTAGATTTGGGGTAAACCTAACTGATCTTTCTGTTGCACCGCAAAGTCTGTAGCATTACTGTCACGCCCTGACCAGGTGAACTCTTCTATTTTGGTCAGGGTGTGGCATTTCTATAGTTTATTTTCTATGTTTTGGTATAGACTTGCTTTGGGGCGTATTTCTATGTTGGGTTCTGTCGATTCCCAATCAGAGACAGCTGTCGCTAGTTGCCTCTCATTGGGGAATCATATTTAAGTTCCTTTTCCCCCCACGATGTTTGTGGGTTGTTGTCTCTTTTTGTTGGAGCAGTAACGATACGTTTATGCTCTGTTTTGACCGTGTTATTTCAGTCTGTAATAAATAACATGTGTTCGCTCCCAGCTGCGCCTTGGTCCACTTCTTCCTTCCTGCACGACGATCGTTACAGAACACCCCACCAAACCAGGACCAAGCAGCGGGAGGAAAAGGAGCGCGAGAGATGGGCTCGCGAGGGGAAGGAGTTCTGGACCTGGGAGGAGATCATGTCGGGGAAAGGACCCTGGCGGACGGATTCCCAGGTCGAGGAGGAAAAGCCAGCCGGTAGACGGAGTCGCAGGAGGCGGTCGAGGAGGCCCGGAAAATAGCCCCAAGAAATTTTTTGGGGGGGGCTAATGGGGTGGTCCGGAAGGGCAGAGGAAGAGCCCAGACCACTGCTCTCGTGGGGGATGACGGCGGAGGAAGAGACGAAGATGATGAGGCAGTTGATTGAGAACCTGCAGAGGGAAGATCTGGAGGAGGAGCCATGGTATGCGGAGTTGCGCGCTGTGTCGCCAGTGCGCCCGCACAGCCCGGTGCGTCCGGTGGACATGCCCAGCACATGCCGTGCTAGGATGGGCATCCAGCCAGGACGAGTGGCTAAACCGGCTCCACGCTTCAGTTCACCAGTGCGTGTTCACAGTCCTGTCTGGCCCGTTCCTGTTCCCCGCACCAAGCCCACGGTGCGTGTCCCCAGTCCTGTCCGGCCCATCCCTACTCCCCGCACCAGGTTAGTGGTGCGTGTCCCCAGTCCTGTCCGGCCCGTTCCTGCTTCCCGCACCAGGTTAGTGGTGCGTGTCCCCAGTCCTGTCCGGCCCGTCCCTGCTCCCCGCACAAGGTTAGTGGTGCGTGTCCTCAGTCCTGTCCGGCCCGTCCCTGCTCCCCGCACCAGGTTAGTGGTGCGTGTCCCCAGTCCTGTCCGGCCCGTTCCTGCTCCCCGCACCAAGTCAGTGGTGCGTGTCCCCAGTCCTGTTCGGCCCGTCCCTGCTCCCCGCACCAGGTTAGTGGTGCGTGTCCCCAGTCCTGTCCGGCCCATCCCTGTTCCCCGCACCAAGCCCACGGTGCGTGTCCCCAGTCCTGTCCGGCCCGTTCCTGCTCCCCGCACCAAGTTAGTGGTGCGTGTCCCCAGTCCTGTCCGGCCCGTCCCTGCTCCCCGCACCAGGTTAGTGGTGCGTGTCCCCAGTCCGGCCCGGCCCGTTCCTGCTCCCCGCACCAGGTTGGTGGTGCGTGTCCCCAGTCCTGTCCGGCCCGTTCCTGCTCCCCGCACCAGGTTAGTGGTGCGTGTCCCCAGTCCTGTCCGGCCCGTTCCTGCTCCCCGCACCAAGTCAGTGGTGCGTGTTCCCAGTCCGGCCCGGCCCGTTCCTGCTGCCCGCACCAAGCCAGTGGTGCGTGTTCCCAGTCCGGCACGGCCCGTGTCCGGTCCACCGGTGCCCAATCCTGTTCCGGTCGACGGCTCCGCTCCGGAGCCTGAGCATGCCGGTCCAGTCCGGGCCAGAGGGGTAGGGTTAAGGTGAAGGCGGGGGAAAGAACACGCCCGGGGCCAGAGCCTCCACCGAGGGTGAGGCGCCCACCCGGGTCCCCCCCCTAATAGACTTAAGTTTGGTGCGCCGGGAGTACGCACCGTTGGGGGGGGGGGGTTCTGTCACGCCCTGACCAGGTGAACTTGGGTATTTTGGGTCAGGGTGTGTCATGTTGGGTATTTTTCCTTGGTTTGTTTTTTATGTTTACGTTCTAGCCTTGTGTTGGCTCTAGGTGGGCTATTTCTATGTTAGGTTCTGTCGATTCTAAATCAGAGACAGCTGTCGCTAATTGTCTCTGATTGGGATCACATTTAAGTTGCTGTTTTCCCCACGCTGTTTGTGGGGTGTTGTCTCTTTTTGTTGGAGCAGTAGCGATACGTTTATTCTCTGTTTTGACCGTGTTATTTCAGTCTGAAATAAATAACATGTGTTCGCTCCCAGCTGCGCCTTGGTCCACTTCTTCCTTCATGCACGACGATCGTTACAATTACTCTACGCATTACGCATTACTGGGGACAAACTACCGCCTTCCAGGACACCTACAGCACCCGATGTCACAGGAAGGCCAAAAAGATCATCAAGGACATCAACCACCCGAGCTACTGCCTGCTCACCCCGCTATCATCCAGAAGGCGAGGTCAGTACAGGTGCATCAAAGCTGGGACCTAGAGACTGAAAAACAGCTTCAATCTCAAGGCCATCACACTGTTAAACAGCCATCACTAGCACATTAGAGGCTGCTGCCTATAGGCATAGACTAGGAATTAATGGCCACTTTTTAAGGAATGGAACACTAGTCACTTAATAATGTTTACATATCTGGAATTACTCATCTCATATACTGTATTCTATACTATTCTACGGTATCTTAGTCACTTAATGTTTACTTCTGGCATTACTCATCTCATATGTATATACTGTTTTCTATACTATTCTACGGTATCTCATTCACTTAATAATTCTTACATATCTTGCATTACTCATCTCATATGTATATACTGTTTTCCTATACTATTCTATTGTATCTTAGTCCGTTCCGCTCTGACATAACTCATTCAAGTGCATATAATTCATTCCAACTTAGATTTGTGTGTATTGGGAGTATGTTGTGTAATTTGTTAGATATTACTGCACTATCGGAGCTAGGAACACACGCATTTCGCTACACCTGCAAAAACAACTGCTAACCACGTGTATGTGACCAATAAAATTTGATTAATAGCAAATGTATTGACATGAGCATCATTAGGTGAAGTACATCTTTTCACATTGATTGCAATTGATTGACATGAGCGTCAACCATGAGACTTTTCTTTTTGCATTGAATGCAATCTGTAATAATAATATTTTCCTATTGACTGGAATGTATTGACATAATCATAATTTGGGTGAATCTCATATTTTCCAATTGAATGCAATGTATTGACATGAGCTTTAGCTCAAATATATTCACATAAATACCAACCTACTGACACTCATCTTTTCCCCATGACTTGAATTAATTGACATAAGGACACATTTTTTGACACTCATCATCTCCCATTGACTGCAAATGCATTGACATAAGCATAAACTCTGTGAAGCTCATCTTTCCCAATGTCTTGAAATGTATTGACGTAAGTGTCAACCCTGTGACTCTCATCTTTTGCCATTGAATGTAATGTATTGACATAAGGATCAACCATGTGACACTTTTCTTTTCCCAATTTGATGACGCTCATCTTTTCCCATTGGCACCGCAAAGCCTGCTGGGAGCATGGCCAATTGACATAAACATCAATTGTTTGAAGCTTAACTTTCAGCAAAAAAAACGTGTCAGGGTGGTGTTTCCCTATGATATAATATTTTAGAGATGCTGAGACTGACACTACATACAGCGAGGGAAAAAAAGTATTTGATCCCCTGCTGATTTTGTACATTTGCCCACTGACAAAGAAATGATCAGTCTATAATTTTAATGGTAGGTTTATTTGAACAGTGAGAGACAGAATAACAACAAAAAAATCCAGAAAAACGTATGTCAAAAATGTTATAAAATAATTTGCATTTTAATAAGGGAAAGGTTTCGAGGCTGACGTTTGGCAACTCAAACCTTCAGCTTCCTCCACATATTTTCGATGGGATTAAGGTCTGGAGACTGGCTAGGCCACTCCAGGACCTTAATGTGCTTCTTCTTGAGCCACTCCTTTGTTGCCTTGGCCGTGTGTTTTGGGTCATTGTCATGCTGGAATACCCATCCACGACCCATTTTCAATGCCCTGGCTGAGGGAAGGAGGTTCTCACCCAAGATTTGATGGTACATGGCCCCGTCCATTGTCCCTTTGATGCGGTTAAGTTGTCCTGTCCCCTTAGCAGAAAAACACCCCCAAAGCATAATGTTTCCACCTCCATGTTTGATGGTGGGGATGGTGTTCTTGGGGCCATAGGCAGCATTCCTCCTCCTCCAAACACAGCGAGTTGAGTTGATGCCAAAGAGCTCCATTTTGGTCTCATCTGACCACAACACTTTGACCCAGTTGTCCTCTGAATCATTCAGATGTTCGTTGGCAAACTTCAGATGGGCATGTATATGTGCTTTCTTGAGCAGGGGGACCTTGCGGGCGCTGCAGGATTTCAGTCCTTCACGGCGTATTGTGTTACCAATTGTTTTCTTGGTGACTATGGTCCCAGCTGCCTTGAGATCATTGACAAGATCCTCCCGTGTAGTTCTGGGCTGATTCCTCACCGTTCTCCTGATCATTGCAACTCCACGAGGTGAGATCTTGCATGGAGCCCCAGGCCGAGGGAGATTGACAGTTCTTTTGTGTTTCTTCCATTTGCGAATAATTGCACCATCTGTTGTCACCTTCTCACCAAGCTGCTTGGCGATGGTCTTGTAGCCCATTCCAGCCTTGTGTAGGTCTACAATCTTGTCCCTGACATCCTTGGAGAGCTCTTTGGTGTTGGCCATGGTGGAGAGTTTGGAATCTGATTGATTGATTGCTTCTGTGGACAGGTGTTTTTTTACAGGTAACAAGCTGCGGTTAGGAGCACTCCCTTTAAGAGTGTGCTCCTAATCTCAGCTCGTTACCTGTATAAAAAACACCTGGGAGCCAGACATCTTTCTGATTGAGAGGGGGTCAAATACTTATTTCCCTCATTAAAATGCAAATCAATTTATACAATTTTTGACATGCGTTTTTTTGGATTTTTTGGTTGTTATTCTGTCTCTCACTGTTCAAATACTCCTACCATTAAAATTATAGACTGATCATTTCTTTGTCACTGGGCAAACGTACAAAATCAGCAGGGGATCAAATACTTTTTCCCCCTCACTGTATGGCTGATGTGCAAGAGCTATCCAAAAATAGAATGCTCTTAGTAAGGTATTGTTCTTATTTGGCATTTCAAATTCCACTTGCTGATAACCCAACCAATTCAATTATTTGTCAAGTATTGCTTTTTTAATGCAGGTTTCATTGCTTGCATGTAATGTGGCTCATCATTATTTAATAAAGCCAAATCGATTTAATCGGTTTCAGGGCTTGCATGTTAATATGTCTCTCCTCATTCTAAGAGCTCGATTACTGTTGCCATGCATAAGAGATGGAGAAAGAGAGCATTTGTGCTGTGTGTATTTCTATTATGTCCTTCGTTAATAACCTTCTAAATGGATCAATCGAGTCAATATCACAGCAGAATCCATCTCTTTACATCTCACAATGGATATCTTGCCTCTCCCCTCATCATTTCAACAAAACGGTTCCTCTGAAGGTGTGAGGTGAGCTAGCTAGCAGAGAAATAAATAGGATGCTAACAGGACAGCACAGAGGGCAAGGTGAACGTGCACACACTACACTGTATCTTTAGCCGCCCACAAAATGAAACGGAGATAAGAATTGTGTGAAGGTCGTGAAGAGGATCTCACTCTCACCACAGAGATGAGCCTCCTGATACTGTCCGGTCATGAGATTCTCTCTCGCTCTCTCCCTCTGTCTCTCTTCCTCTCGCTCTCTCCGTCTGTCCGTCTTTGTCTCTCTCTCTGTCCATCTCTCTCTCTCCATACACCTCTTACCCTTCTTCTCCCTCTCCCTCTCCCCATCTCAGTGCCATGTCCCAGATGGTAGAAGGGCTGTCTGTTGCTTTAAGTATGAAGGACTTTTCTCAATGGTTTAATAGGGATAAATGTCATATCCTGTGTGGAATTACTCGTAGTTATAAATTGGAGCAGGATTAAAATAGAGAGATGTTTACCACTACGACCATATTGTGTGGAATTAAATGAATCCTTTTGGTTTTGGTTTGTTAGCCTCATTCAATTCCCTGAATGTCTTTAGAAGAACAGACTTTAGAATATCTTTCTGTACGTAGGAAAACACTCACAGTCCAAACAAATCAAAGAACACATTCTTGATTCTGCGGGTTGTTTTCTTTAACCTTTGTTGTACCAGGTTAGTTCTTACTAGAATACAAAAATCTATTTTACAAGTCAGACCCTGGACCTAGTCAGAGAATCTGGATTTAGTCAGAGAATATGAACAAAGGTTAACCTATAAAACACAATTCCACACCTATATCAAGCTCTGTCTATAGCTTAGAGCATGCGTTAAGCTGGATCAGAACCTTAGATCCTATAGATGCCTCCAGGCTCATAATAGCTTGCTAACTCTGAGTCAAAGTAAGATTTGACCTTTTCCTACCTTATATACAGAGGAAAAGATCAAACATGTGTGTCTATTGTCAGAGCGGGGGATGTTTTGATCAATACTGTGTGACAGGAGCGACTTGATGAATAAAACATTGATGGAATGAAAACTGTGTTATGTTCAGTTTTGTACTGTAAGGGTATATAATGGAGAGAAAAATGTGAGAAATGTCAAAAATATATATATTTTTATATTTTTCTCTTCTACTTCAAAGGACACGGTGGCTGAGCCACTGCTGAGAAAAAAATAACAGCTGAACCTTGCCCTCTTTATTTCAGCTTAAGGAAAAAATAATATTTGACCTAGAGGGAGATATTAGTCCTCAATGCCTCCCACTGGGCACAGATGTCATTTCAAGGTCTATTTTTTATTTGTTTGAGTTGTCAACTAATGGGAATTCAACGTGAAATCAACCAAACATTTCACCATGTCATTAGATTTAGGTTAAACGTTGGGTGAAAAAAATACAAAATCCCCTTTGATTACTTTTTGCAAATCCAATCAGTTTTCCATGTTGTTTCAATGTCATCTCATAGATTGTTTTTGTTGAAATGACATTGTTGATGCAACCACTTGATACAACCACTTTTTGGCCAGTGGGCTCTTGGGGATATATTTCAAAAGCAGCCCATTCAAGCTCTAAACGTCATTAGATGTACAGTACCTTTCTCTTCAATAGTATTTGACCATTGGCAACTCCTTACAGAGTTGCGGTGTTAAATGTTCCTAATAGAAGATGGGATAACCAGTGATGGTGACTTTGGGCATTGGGTTCAAAGCAAAAAATATACATTTTCGTTCCACGCAAATAAAATGGACAAATCATAATTTTTCATCTTCTAACCTTCCCAGCAACCCAGGAGCCGACCTTTGTATAGTCATCACACCTTTATTAATTTGATACAAATTAAAAACGTCAAACAAGCCTCTGAACCTCAACAAAAAAATCATTGAATTTAATAAAATATCTATATATTCTATATCTTCTCTTCACTTTCTAACTACTCCTGATGATTAAATAAATAAAACTGAGTTTACTTAGACAACCCAAGCAAGCAGCCAGCAGGACACAGTCAAAATAGTTGGCTTTTCAAAACAAGAAAAGTTGTAATCTTATACTGACAAGTTAGGCAATGTAGAGAGGCAGGATGGCATCCTTAATACCTTCATCCCACCTCTTCAAAACCCATATTCCTTCCAAATTATACGTACGAGGCTGACACAGCACTTTCAACATCTGTGATGAGAGCTGAGATGTAAAAATGAAAAATCACAATTTTTGACAAGTCAGTTTCCACAGGTAGTCCCCTTCGTTTGGAGCTCAACAGAGGTGTCCATGTCTCTCTGTAGAACTGAGTGCGGGTGATGGAGACAGGAAGGGTAAGGGAAGGTGAGATTAGAGGAGGGAGGGGAAGGGTGAGAGAGTGTTGTAACTTGAACAGGGAAAGGGAATGAGATGTGGGGGACTCAGGGAGAAAGGCAGAAGTCAACACTTCAGCTACATCACTGACAACTCATTTCACCACAAGTGTTTTGCTGTGATTTTTACATTGCGGTAGTGTTCTGTTGCTGAATAATTCCAGTGATGGAATTATGCTAAGACTCTGATTTTTCACTTTGAAATATATACTAAACCATTGATTTCAAAGTTTAACTAACCATACAACTCTATGCACAATGACTACTTTGACCAATTTACACATTTTTAAAAATTATTTACTTGAAAAACTGTGCAGATGCAAAGTTTGGAAATATACATTTTTAACAAACGTTGTATCTGTGCAGTTCATCATGTAAACAAGCATAATGTCCATAGGGGGAACGTGTAACTATGTCGTGAGAGAGCCTAACAATTCTGCTAAAGATATACATGCTTTTGATTGGACCAAATGAATAAAACTGAAATGCTCTCAATCTCTCCAAAAACTCTTGTTCAGTTACTAACTGTTCAGATTTTAGTCACAGAGATAATTTTGTCAAATTTTCTTTTAGTTATAGTTTTATCTGGGTCTATTTAGTCAGTTATCTTCTCGTCAATTGCCAATGAAAAAATAGGTGTTTGAGAAATATTTTCATCTCTATTTTCATTGACGAAATTAACACTAGGGCGAAGTTAGTGTGGCTATGGCAAAACATCACTTAATAGTGGATAATGGCCACAAATTTCTCTCTCTCTCAGTGTAGTACTTTAGCACAGCTGTGCTAATACTGCAGTAGGGCAATTCCATGAAAAAAACACGACAAACTTTTACACAAACCCATTTACAGGCAGTCCTGTCATGCACCCCAAAACTCTGAGGGGAGAAAACATTTTGTGAGGATGGCTGGGGCGTGGTTCAGAGGGGGGCTAGGCCCCCTGTCTGGAAGTTGGAGAATTAAAATTTTCAAACATCTGAAACAGCTTTTTCCTGTAATCTAGAGCCATAATCATTATGCTTAATTCTATGTAAAAAATATCTAAGCATACCTCTTGAGCTGTACAATTCTGCTGGATGATTTAGCTAGCTAGCCTAGTGTTGGCTAGCTAGTTAACTGTAGCTAGCTAATGTTAGCTTTTCTGACGTTTTTGAAAAGCCTACCAACTAGCTAGTTATTTACCAAACTCTGTTGAGTTTTGGGATTAGCTAGCTAGCATGCTGATGTTCTAACCTTGACTAGCAAATGGTAACTAACATAATTTTGTACATCACACTGTTCTGTACAATTGAACTTATTTTAGTGCCTAAAAAACAATACTTCCAGGTCAACTGTAATATGAATACCCTTGTAAAGCACAATTTCTCCCCTTTCCAGCAAAATTAATGACGAGACCTTCATGCTGTCCCTGCCTCTGCATGATTGCAAAAGGCAATGAGCTCTGTCGGGTCTATTTAAAAATGGAAGGTGGGGAAACAAAACTTACTGCTTGATAGTGAAAGGGGGAGATGTGTTGTGTGGGGAAACTGCTTTTTTCACCCAATCTGTCCAAGTTATCACCTGTAAAATGTAAATAAAACACTTTGAAGAGTTTACATAATGTGTGATTACATACCTATTTGAAGGTCTGTGTCCAATTTGAATTGTTTTTTTACGGGCGGCTCTAAAGTTTTATTCAGAAGTAAACAGTGGCTGTCACGACTTTTGAGAGTCGTGATGTACAATTGACAAGGTATCCCCCTTACATTGTCCCTTTCTTGTTTCTAATCTGCGAGAGAAGTGCTACACCTGGTGGAAATGGGCTGTATGACACAGAATGAGTTGCGTAATGAATGACACGTCATGACGTACAGCGCAGGAGGGATTCGTTTTTTCAACTTTTCTCCAATACTATTGGGCCATTACTATGTCAATCAACGCTTGAATTTAAACGTTGTTTACACCCCGGATTTTGATGCCAGCACAGTCGCTACAGTCCCATTCATTTTCATTGCAGTCTCGTTTGAATGTGGTTGCACAAATTTCTACCGAATGGGGTTAGTCACCGTTAGCGCCTAAAGCTGGCCAATAGCTATGCTATGGTCACTACTCGCTAGCTAACTTATTGAATTTATTTTCTCATTTAAATGGTGCATTCAGAAGCTAACAATTAGATTGTCAGGATAAGTAACATACATAACATACAGGATAAGTAACAAGTAAACAATAATTACAAGCACCTCTCAAGATACACTTAATTTGAACTAGATAATTCCTGTGTAATTACATTGAATTTATGCAGATATTACATGTGCTCTGTTGTGTACTAGTGTGTTTATCCGCCCACTTGGATGGTGTTTCCGGAAACCTTAATTTTGGATAGGCATGCCGCTAGCGCCCCACCTTGACAACATCCGGTGAAATTGCAGAGCGCGTAAAATTCAAAATACACAATTCGTAATGTTAAACATTCATGAAAATACAAGTGGCTTACATTGTTTAAAAGATTAACTTCTTCTTAATACAAACGCTTTGTCAGATTTCAAAAAGGCTTTACGGCAAAAGCACACCATACGATTATCTGAGGACAGCGCCCCGCATACAAAAGTATTACAAACATTTTCCAACCAAGCAGAGGCGTCACGAAAGTCAGCAATAGCGATAAAATAAATAACTTACCTTTGAAGATCTTCCTCTGTTTGCAATCACAAGGGTCCCAGCTACATAACAAATGGTCCTTTTGTTTGATAAAGTCCTTCTTTATATCCCAAAACAGTCAGTTTAGTTGGCACGCTTGACTCAGTAATCCACCGGTTTCCCTCGTTCAAAATGCATACAAATGAATCCCGAAAGTTACCAATAAACTTCGTCAAAACAAGTCAAACAACGTTTCTAATCAATCCTCAGGCACCCTAATATGTAAATAAATGATCAAATTTAAGACGGAGAATAGTATGTTCATTACCGGAAATAAATAGCGAAGTACGCGCCCTCACCGACACACGCCACAACACTACAGCCAAAATGGGAGCCACTTAGAAAAACTACAAATTCTAGCGCATCTTTCAAAAAACAAGCCTGAAACTC
Source organism: Salmo trutta (assembly GCF_901001165.1). NCBI lineage: Eukaryota > Metazoa > Chordata > Actinopteri > Salmoniformes > Salmonidae > Salmo > Salmo trutta. The sequence continues at coordinate 8,461,744 of NC_042991.1, forward strand.
TTTCTAAAGCCTGTTGAAATTTACTGGAAGCCCTAGGAACTGCAATCTGGGAGGTATTCCACTGATATTCCCATAGACAGCCATTATAATGAGTGGTTAGCTCAACAAACAAAAAAATCCCAAATGGATTATCATCGGGATTTCAACCTGGTATATCAGTTCTGTTACACTCACAGACATGATCTTAACAATTTTGGAAACTTTAGAGTGTTTTCTATACAATACTACCAATTGTATGCATATCCTAGCTTCTGGGCCTGAGTGACAGGCAGTTTACTTTGGGCACCTCAGTCATCCAAACTTCCGAATACTGCACCCTATCCCTAAAAAGTTAAAATGAAAGGCCCAGTGTTGTCAAGATGGGTAATGTACAATATACAGTGCATTCGGAAAGTATTCAGATCCCTTGACTTTTTCCACATTTTGTGACGTTAAAGCCTTATTCTAAAATGGATTCAATAAAACATTTCTCATCAATCTACACACATTGCCCCATAATGACGCAGCGAAAACAGGTTTAGAAATGTTTGCAAATGTATTAAATAGAAAAAAAACTGAAATACCTTATTGACATACAGTTGAAGTCGGAAGTTTACATACACTTAGGTTGGAGTCATTAAAACTCGTTTTTCAAACGCTCTACAAATTTCTTGTTAAAACTTCTCTAGGGTAGGGGGCAGTATTTTTATGTCCGGATGAAAGACATGCCCGTAGTAAACTGCCTGCTACTCAGGCTCAGAAGGTAGGATATGCATATTATTAGTAGATTTGGATAGAAAACACTGAAGTTTCTAAAACCGTTTGAATAATGTCTGTGAGTATAACAGAACTCATATGGCAGGCAAAACCCTGAGAAAAATCCAACCAGAAAGTGTGGAAATCTGAGTTTGTAGTTTTTCAAATGATTGCCTATACAGTATACAGTGACTTAGTGTTCATTTTGCACTTCCTAAGGCTTCCACTAGATGTCATCAGTCTTTAGAACGTTGGTTCATGCTTCTACTGTGAATGGGGAGAGAATAAGAGCTCCTGGAGTCAGATGACTGAGAGAATGACATGAGTTCAGTGGTGCGCACTCACGTGAGAGTTAGCTGTGTTCCTTTTCTTTTTTGAAGACAAAGGAATCGTCCGGTTGGAATATTATGGAAGATTTATGTTAAAAGCATCCTAAAGATTGATGCTATACATCGTTTGACATATTTCTACGAAAGTAAATATAATTTTTTTTTACTTTTCGTCGTGACATTTTGCGCACACTTCCTGCATTTGGAGTAGTGGACTGAATGCGCGAACAAAAATGAGGTATTTGGCTTTATCGAACAACACAAACATTTACTGTGGACCTGGAATCCTGGGAGTGCATTCTGATGAAGATCAAAGGTAAGTGAATATTTATAATGTAATTTTTGTCATTTCTGTTGACTCCAAAATGGCAGGTATCTGTATGGCTTGTTTTGATATCTGAGCGCTGTACTCAGATTATTGCAAAATTTGCTTTCGCCGTAAAGATTTTTTGAAATCTGACACAGCGGTTGCATTAAGGAGAAGTGTATCTATAATTCTTTGAATAACTGTTGAATATTTTATCAACGTTTATGATGAGTATTTCTATAAATTGATGTGCTCATTCACCGGAAGTTTTGGGAGGCAAAACTTTTCTGAACATTACACACCAATGTAAAATGGGGTTTTTGGATACAAATATGAACTTTATCAAGCAAAACATACATGTCTTGTGTAACATGAAGTCCTATTAGTGCCATCAGATGAAGATCAAAGGTTAGTGATTCATTTTAGCTGTATTTCTGGTTTTTGTGACGCCTCTCCTTGCTTGGAAAATGGCTGTTTTTTCTTGTCTTGGCGCTGTCCTAACATAATCTAATGTTACGCTTTCGCCGTAAAGCCTTTTTGAAATCGGACAATGTGGTTGGATTAACGAGTTCATCTTTAAATGGTGTATGTTTGAGAAATTAGAATTATGAAATTTTTGTTGTTTTGAATTTGGTGCCCTGCTATTTCACTGGCTGTTGAATAGTGTGTCTAGAGTCCCACATTTCCCAGAGAGGTTAATTAAGTCTTTATTGAAGACATCTCTTCAGTAGGTCCTATGATTGAGTGTAGTCTGGCCCAGGAGTGTGAAGGTGAACGGAAAGGCACTGGAGCAACGAACCGCCCTTGCTATCTCTGCCTGGCCGGTTCCCCTCTCTCCACTGGGATTCTCTGCCTCTAACCCTATTACAGGGGCTGAGTCACTGGCTTACTGGTGCTCTTCCATGCCGTCCCTAGGAGAGGTGAGTGACTTGAGTGGGTTGAGTTACTGACGTGATCTTCCTGTCTGGATTGGCACCCCCCCCTTGGGTTGTGCCGTGGCGGAGATCTTTGTGGGCTATACTCGGCCTTGTCTCAGGATGGTAAGTTGGTGATTTAAGATATCCCTCTAGTGGTGTGGGGGCTGTGCTTTGGCAAAGTGGGTGGGGTTATATCCTGCCTGTTTGGCCCTGTCTGGGGTTATCATCGGATGGGGCCACAGTGTCTCCTGACCCCTCCTGTCTCAGCCTCCAGTATTTATGCTGCAGTAGTTTATGTGTCGGGGGGCTAGGGTCAGTCTGTTATGTCTGTAGTATTTCTCCTGTCTTATCCGGTGTCCTGTGTGAATTTAAGTAAGCTCTCTCTAATTCTCTCTTTCTCTCTCTTGGAGGACCTGAGCCTTAGGACTACCTGGCCTGATGACTCATTGCTGTCCCCAGTCCACCTGGCCGTGCTGCTGCTCCAGTTTCAACTGCTCTCCAGTTTCAACTGCTTTCAAACCTGACCTGTTCACCGGACGTGCTAACTGTCCCAGATCTGCTGTTTTCAACTCTCTAGAGACAGCAGGAGTGGTAGAGATACTCTGAATGATTGGCTATGAAAGGCCAACTGGCATTTACTCCTCGAAAAGCCAACTGACCTGTTGCACCCTCGACAACCACTGTGATTATTATTATTTGATCTATGAACATTTGAATATCTTGGCCATATTCTGATATGATCTCCACCCGGCACAGCCAGAAGAGGACTGGCCACCCCTCATAGTCTGGTTCCTCTCTAGGTTTCTTCCTAGATTCTGGCCTTTCTAGGGAGTTTTTCCGAGCCACCGTGCATCTACACCTGCATTGCTGGCTGTTTGGGGTTTTAGGCTGGGTTTCTGTACAGCACTTTTAGATATTAGCTGATGTAAGAAGGGCTTTATAAATAAATTTGATTTGATATTCCATGCGAGAAATTGGCAAGAAACTGAAGATCTCATACAACGCTGTGTACTACTCCCTTCACAGAACAGAGCAAACTGTCTCTAACCAGAATAGAAAGAGGAGTGGGAGGCCCCGGTGCACAACTGAGCAAGAGGACAACTACATTAGAGTGTCAAGTTTGAGAAACAGCCTTCTCACAAGTCCTCAACTGAAAGCTTCATTAAATGGTACCCGCAAAACACCCTTCTCAACATCAACAGTGAAGAGGCAACTCCGGGAAACTGGTCTTCTAGGCAGTTGCAAAGATAAAGCCATACTTCAGACTGGCCAATTAAAAGAAAAGATTAAGATGGGCAAAATAACACAGACACTGGACAGAGGATCTCTGCCTAGAAGGCCAGCATCCCGGAGTCGGACCAGTAACCGAAAGGTTGCTGGATCAAATCCCTGAGCTGACAAGGTAAAAATATGTTGTTCTGCCCCTGAACAAGGCAGTTAACCCACTTGTACCCAGTAGGCCGTCATTGTAAATAAGGAATTGTTCTTACGTAACTAACTTTCATAGTTAAATAAAGGTTAAACTTTTTTTTTAAAGCTAACAATGTGCCATTGGTTGCTGATAAATGGGCCTCTGTACACCTATGTAGATATTCCATAAAAAATCTGCCATTTCCAACTACAATAGTTATTTACAACATTAACAATGTCTACCCTGTACTTCTGATCAATTTGATGTTATTTTAATGGACAAAAAAAGTGCTTTTCTTTCAAAAACAGGGACATTTATAAGTGACCCCAAACTTTTGAACGGTAGTGGATACTCAGGTAATAACAGATTTATAATGCTAGCTAATCAGTTTTCTGCAACCTATCAGACCACTACTTATGACAGAACTTTGATTACAATATAGCTACAGTATGTCAAGGGATGTGATTTAAAAAAAATATGCTGCAGATTAACTTGTTCTTCTGCCAGTTTAGCTGTTGGGAATAGTATCACACGATAAGATGATGCAAAAAAATATGTTGGTAGGAAAAGGCTATGAATGTTTGTGCACATGGAAGTCAGTGATTTCTGTTTGCTATAGGTTAATGAGGCAAAAAAATGTGATGTGACTAAAATGAAAGGGCAAAATGACCCACTACTAAAATGACCCACTGTTTTTGTCATTTGTACAATAACTAGACTAAATGATTATTCGAATGAAAAAAATTATATTTTTGTCAAAATGACTAAGACTAGTGCCGAAATGAACACTGCTTAGCCCAGAGTGGCTCACCATATGCGTGCTAGCAAACCAACAGCATGCTAGGTACAGTAGTGTTAGGTATGAACAGCTAAACCAGTAGGGGTTAAAATTTATAGCGAGCTTTGATAGGTCAACCATGCAGCGATATCGCCAAGCATTTGTATAGTATTGAGCTTTCGTCAACTTACATCCCGCCCTGCTCACGCTCTTCGCCTCGCTAAATTTCGGGGGCAAGTCGCTTCCTTCCGTTGAAAATAAATGGCCTACGTCATTGCTAGTGGAAGAAGACTCACTGTTGAGGTTGAGAACACAATGTACGGTTTGATGTGATATTTAACACAGAATCTTGGAAGGTAAGCTACTCCAAGAGACTGTCAAACATAATCATATGGGATAGGGGAAGTAATTCAACCGTGGCTGTTTTGATTATTTCTGTTTCTCCTCTGGAGACTGTTTGTGCTCGCTTATCTCACAAATAACCATTTAACCTAAAAGTTGAATACTAAATGAGACCGATCTAAGGATAAGGAGACTGCTGGGATAAAAACAAGTCTATTACTCTACTACTCTACTTTAGGCTCAATCCCAGTTTGTCTGTGTCCAGGAATATATGCAATATTATATCATATTAAACTGAGAAAAAGTCACTAGGTCAGTGATAATGCATTATGCTAGCATATCAAGAACGTAAAATATATTGAGAATACATTATAAATTATAAATGTGATATGAGCCATTGAACTTGGGATGGAGATCATGCACACACAGAACGCTATTCTGAGATGGCACTTGCTTCTTTCACGCTCTTATCATGCCTCCAGTGAGTGTCTAGCCCTGCTGGGAAATGACTAGATGTGTGTACAAAAGGCCCTGAATACAGAACGGATCAAAGCACAGAGGTAGTCCCGTCAAAGAATGCTGCAATTGGTCTGGGACAGAACACATAGAAGAGTGTTGTAATGGTTGTGCATGTCTATCATTTGTCAAAAGAGCTGTCCCCTGAGAGGAATACACAAACACACACACGCATGCACATGGGCAAAAGCATGCCGGTACACACTCATACAAACACACACACTCAAAAGAGACACTTTCAAAAAGAGCCTGGAATGTTTTGCACCATACCCCAGTCTTTAAAGAAGATATATTTTGTTATGCATCCCCTTTTCACCATTTGTGACTTTTGGTTCCTTAGAGTATAGTAGATGGAGATGCCATATTTCAGGACCAAGGCAGCACTTCAAGGAGAAGGGAGGCAGTTGAAAATACAAAATAAATCTAAAAAGAAAATGGCAGGTTGGCAAGGTTTGGTCTTTTTCCAAATGATTTCAATGAAATAGATGTGATCCATCATTACCTGTATAGATACCATGCCATTCAAACATCCCATCCAAACATGTGATCCAAAGCTTTATCGATAGGCTCTCAAAACATCAGCAGGCTTCCAGCATTCTATCATCAACCACATGTTGCCTTAGCACACATATGATTCCTGTCACGGTCGTCATATGAAGGGGACCATGGCGCAGCGTGGTAAGTGTTCATCGTTGTATTTATTTTACCTCAGAACACTACAAACAAAAAGAATAAACAATAATAACGACCGTCACGTCTTGTAGGCTTAACAAGTAGTACAAAATTAAGATCCCACAACTACAGGTGGGGAAAGGCTGCCTAAGTATGATTCCTAATCAGAGACAACAATAGACAGCTGCCTCTGATTAGGAACCATACTCGGCTCAAAACAAAGAAATAGACATCATAGAATGCCCACCCCACACCCTGACCTAACCACATAGAGAAACAAACCCTCTCTCTCAGGTCAGGGCGTGACAATTCCGGAGTGATGGCACAGAAAGGCAGTCAGCTCCAAAGTATACAGTCAGCTCCAAAGTTGGCACCCTTGTTAAAGATGAGCAAAAACTACTGCATAAAATAATACAAATACTGAGCTATATTGTATGATGCTCAAAGAAATTGGGAAATTATATTATTTTATAACAATGTACAGAATTTGTTTAACAAGTAATACAAAACATTTAATTAAATTATTTGCACCCCTGTTTTCAGTACTCCAGCGGCCTCAACTTTTGAGGATAACAACACTGAGCCTTTTTTCTAAAATGTTTTATGAGATTGAAGAGCACATTGGGAGGGATCTTCTGTAAAATACGGTGGTTGATCTTTGATGTTATTGGGCTATTTTGCTTCCACTGGTCTTGAGGCCCTTGTTAAGATCAATGGCATCATGAACTTTACCAAGTACCAGGATATTTTTTACAAAAAACAGGTTACCTCTGCCAGGCTGAATGTGGGTTACAAATGGATCTTCCTGCAAGACAATAACCCCAAGCACACATCAAAGTCCACATAGAAATGGACTTAAACCCCAATGAAAACCTGTGGTTTGAATTGAAGAGGGCAGTCCCTTTCCTTCAGTCAAATGACCTAGTGGCATCATGGGTGGAATGATCTATTTTTATAATTTCATAATTACCCAGAAAATCTGGTGTTTTTATGTCAAACGGTTTTGTTATATTTCGGTCTTCAGTTATGTATATAACGTGTAATATTGGAATGCAAATTCTAAATTGAATACATGACAACTTTATATCTGACATGGTACAGGTGTCTTGTTTTTTTAAGCCCATAACCATGTGTGTGAGTTGTTAACCTTTGTTTCAAAGTAGATTTGTTTAAGACTACCAAGAAAAACTCTGTGTGACCCTGATTTAGCCCACTGATTTAGCCCACTGCAGTAAAAGGATAAGCACAGATAAGGGATGTCAAGGATCTGGAAAGATTCCAATGTGTTCTACACTCTCATAAAACATTTTAGAAAAATGCTCATTGTCATTATCCTAGCAAGGGGATAATGACAATCATGTTGAACCCTGTTAAACATTTGTAAAACAAAATGTGTACTTTGGTTTTTTTCATCTCTTTCTCTGAGCAATTGTATTATTAATATAAGATCATTTCCAAATTTTTGCATACAACATAGCTCAGTATTTGTATTATTTATTTATCTTTATCAAGTGTGCCAATAGTTTTTGGACCTGACTGTATGTCACATCTAAACTCAGTACTTGTCAGACAAAGAGTAGTTCATTTATCAGTGAAGTTTAATGGATCTTTACTTGTACATTATTATTTGAGCATGTTTATGAGATAGTTGTGAGAAGAGCCATATATAGATGCAGTACACTCCCCTACCTATGTTCAGTATTTTGACTGTTTTTTATTTAACTTCGCACTCCAGCATTTTGGATTTGAGATCAAATCTTTAATATGAGGTGACAGTACTGAATGCAGTTCATAGATATAGCCCCCCCACCCCATTTGAAGATTACATAAGTATTTGCACAAATTTCACTTATAGTGTACCAAAGTTTAGTATTTGGTCCCGTATTCCTAGCACACAATGACTACATCAAGCTTGAAACTCTACAAACGCATTAGATGCTTTTTCAGTTTCTTTGGGTTGCGTTTTGGGTTATGTTTTGCCCAATAGGAACTCAATGGTGAATGATGACTGGAGAACATTTTATTTTTGAGTACATAAGATGTTTCTGAACATGTCTAAATCAATCTTTATAATGTCATGATTAAGGAAAAATAATGAATGAATCATGAATAATGATGAGTGAGAAAGCTACAAGGGCTACAACAAAGCATGCTAACCTCTCACAATTATCAAAAATGGGGAGATTAGCATTTTTGGGGGGGTGTTGATCTTTGTCCGTCTGTAACTTTCTCACTCATTTACAATTCATTAATGATTACCCATATTCATGGTAGCATCCACATTCACGCAGTAGTGTTCACAAACATGTTATATTCTTACTTACAATAAAAGTGACTCCAAAATGACACATACGTTATTCACTTCCTATTGTACAAACACAACCAGAACACACATAGTCATTGTTGGAAGGGAATATGGGACCAAATACTTAACTTTTGACTACTTTAATACACTATAAGGGGACTTTCACAATTCTTTTTGTTTAGACTGGCGTTAACACTCTATCTGCACTCAGGGAGCGCACTAAACAACAGACCGTGCTTCGCTCAAAAAGGGTGGTGTAAGTCTGATTGAATTCATACCATGGTGCATTTCGCTGCAGATGAGAACACAGTCCAGACCAATCATAGGAAAATTGCCAAAGTTGTGTATTATTATTGGTTGTTTGACTACGAGCATTTGATGAAATGCACGCAGCATCATAATTTAAGACCTGTGAAACATGTGAGTAGTAGAGTATTTATGAGCGCATCCGATACACATTACGGGAGATGGGGCTTATACTGAGGATATATTTTAGGCTATTCTATATTGCCTATTCAAGTTGCAGTTAGAGCTGCTATGGCACTGTTTCCTCCTGCATGTTGTTGGAAGACTAAAGCAAAAGCAAAATGAAGATTGGGACACTCAAGTGACGCTTCATGATAATCATAAATGGATTTAATGTGAGCATTTCTGTCCAATAAACAAATGACATAACAATTAGTTGAACTCTGACATGATTTATACCTCAAAATGCCCAAAAGGAAATTCTACATGCTGGAGTATAGAGACAAAAGGAAATGTTTAGCACCACTTTCTAAATACATAAGAAGGTGTCAGGTCTCTCTAGGAGAGGTGGGTGTAGAAATCAGGCGCAGGAGAGGAGTAAATACGGAGAAGGCGTATTTATTAACAGTTCATCAAAACCAACAGATACAGACTAAATAGCAGTCCACAAAAAATCACTAGAACATAGTCTAGGGGAAAACACCTGTAAAAACAATGAACAAAATATATGCCACCCAAAACCAGACAGGAAAACGCAAACAAACCCGCACAAAACAAAATGTGTAGGGCGAGGTTAAATACACCAACTAATCAACCTCAACTAGACACAGGTGAACAATCAAAACAGACATGACTAAACGAAAAGGAAAAAGGATCAGTGGCAGCTAGTAGACTGGTGACGACGACCGCCGAGCGCCGTCCGAACAGGGAGAGAAGCCACCTTCGGTGGAAGTCGTGACAGTACCCCCCCAACGCACGGCTCCCGCAGCGTGCCAACACCAGCCTCGAGGATGACCCGGAGGGCGAGTCGCAGGTCGATCCGGATGGAGGTTGTGGAATTCACTCAGCAGGGATGGGTCCAAGATGTCCCCCCTCGGTACCCAGCACCTCTCCTCCGGATCGTACCCCTCCCAATCCACGAGGTACTGCAGGCCCCCCACCCGACTCCTAGAGTCCAGGATGGAACGTACTGTGTACACCGGGGCCCCCTTGATGTCCAGGGGGGGCGGAGGGACCTCCCGCATCTCAGCGTCCGCATCCCAGCTACCACCGGCCTGAGGAGAGACACATGAAACGAGGGGTTAATACGATAGTAAGGGGGGAGCCATAACCTATAACATACCTCGTTTATTCTCCTCAGGACTTTAAATGGCCCTACAAACCATGGGCCCAGCTTCCGGCAGGGCAGGCGGAGGGGCAGGTTTCGGGGCGAGAGCCAGACCCGGTCCCCCGGTGTGAACACGGGAGTCTTACTGCGGTGGCGGTCAGCGCTCACCTTCTGCCGCCCACCAGCCCATTTAAGGGATTCCTGGATGGCTCTCCAGGTCTCCTTTGAGCGCTACACCCATTCCTCCACCGCAGGAGCCTCGGTCTGGCTCTGATGCCATGGTACCAGGATCGGCTGATAACCCAACACGCACTGAAACGGCGACATGTTCATGGAGGAGTGGCAGAGTGAATTCTGAGCCATCTCGGCCTATGGGACGAACCTCGCCCACTCTCCTGGCCGGTCCAGGCAATATGACCGCAAAAACCTGCCTACATCCTGATTCACTCTCTCCACCTGCCCATTACTCTCAGGGTGAAAACCCAAGGTCAGGCTGATCGAGACCCCCAGATGCTCCATAAACGCCCTCCATACCCGTGACGTAAACAGGGGACCCCGATCAGAAACTATGTCCTCAGGCACCCCGTAGTGCCGGAAGACGTGTGTAAACAGGGCCTCTGCGGTCTGTAGGGCTAGGGGTAGTTTTGTGCCTATCCAAAAAAGGGGTTCAATATGTGTACAAAAATATTTATACTGTATATATATATTTTCTCTTTCTGAGCTTTCTTATCGGTATAGATACAGGACAAATACTTCAAAACCTTGTTTCTTATTATTTTTTTGACTGTCTTTTTTTCCATTTCTTGAATGTGTTATTCAATGCGTTTCTCTGGGGTATAGTAGTATTCAATATTTCATAAAATAATGTTTTATATATACTTTTTGATATCTAAAGGGGTCCTAAATGATACCTAGTATGACCATCTTAAAACAATTCCATATGTTAGCTTAGAACCCCCCCCCCATGGATTGTGTATGTGTGCCATTCAGAAGGTGAACGGGCAAGACAAGATATTTAAGTGCCTTTGAACAGGGTATGGTAGTAGATGCCAGACGCACCGGTTTGAGTGTGTCAAGAACTGCAACGCTGCTGGGTTTTTACACTCAACAGTTTCCTGTGTGTATCAAGAATGGTCCACCACCCAAAGGGCATCCAGCCAACTTGATACAACTGTACAGTATCATTGGAGCATTGAAGTCAACATGGGTCAGCATCCCTGCGGAACGCGTTGGACATATTGTAGGGTCCATGTCCTGACGAATTGAGGCTGTTCAGAGGGCAATATTAAGAAGGTGTTTCTAATTCTTTCTCCACTCAATGTGTGTGGCTCTGATTATGAGGGATTGGTGTGCTTGATGGTCAACACTCTGACAAATATCTAATGAGATATGTCCAGATATTCAGATATCCAGCCGTTATTCAGACTTTTAACCACTTTGGAGATATATATGGAAATGGAAAATATCCTTCTCAAGAATAAATCCTACTTCACATGTGTACATCCACAGCCCTACAGTGGGCTCCCGAGTGGTGCAGCAGTCTGAGGCACTGCATCTCTGTGCTAGAGGCGTTACTACAGATGCCCTGGTTCAATTCCAGGCTGTACCACAACCGGCCGTAATTGGGAGTCCCATAGGGTGGTGCACAATTGGCCCAACGTTGTCTGGGTTTGGCTGGTGAAGGCCGTCAATGTAAATAAGAATTTGTTCTTAACTGACTTGCCTGGTTAAATAAAGGTTACATAATAAATCAAAATACAGCTCCTATGTTGGAGGCAGAGGCAGCAGCGGTCTACCAGCACACACTGTTGCCAGGAGTAACAGAGCAGCACCAGATCAGGGGTAGGAACGGGATGGAACACTGTCTGTCTAACGGACTGACAGTCATCTCAACACTGTCTGACTGACAGATGCTTGGACATCACAACATTAAATGGTGAGTACATTACAGGAAATTGTTCTATGTGTATATGATGCACATAAAATACAGATTTCACCTTCCTGTACGATGGAGTGTGTGTGTGTACAATCAATATCTTTTCATGAAGAGTTACTACCAATGTCATCCCATTTAACACACATCCAGGAGTCATTGGAAGGCTTGAGAGGACTGAGAGAAACAAAGGGATGAGTTTTCCATTTTCTCTCCCAACAGGAAGCCTGTAGTCAGAACTCTGTGGGGCCTTTGTCAGATAAATTGGCTATTGTGTGTTTGTTGCATTGGTAAAAATCCTTTAAACGGTTTTAGTTTTCAGGCTGAACAAGTCAATAGCACTTTTCCAACGGACGCTCAATCTTTTTACCTCTCTCTCTTTCTCTCTCTCTCTCCCCCTCTCTCTCTCTCCTCTCTCTCTCCCTCACTCACTCCCTTTCTCTCTGTCTCTCTCTCTCCCTCTCTCTGTCTCTCGCTCTATTTCTCCTGCTTTTGCTGAAGGGTATCAATACCCATCCGCTGCAGAAGATTTGTTACGACAAGTGGGGAATCTAAATGCAAAGCTGACAATCAATTCACTGTGAGATTGTCTCGCCAACGCAATTTTTCTAGAGTCTTGATTTCAGCTTCTATTTGTGGGCGCGTCCTTCAACGCCAAGCCCAGCATCTGTCTCAATCAATGAAAGGGAGTGCCAGGGGGTTGTCGACACTCCCTTCTCCCCTAGCCCGGCCTATGCCACCACTACACACGGCTGCCTCTCAGGGCAGAGTGGGGTTAGGAGAGGAGATGAGAGGACGGATAGGACAGGACGGGAGGCGAGGCGAGAGGGAGGCCAAACCTCTGTTGTAAGATCTCTAAATGGGAAGCTAAACTGTGAGCTCATTGTTATTTTCTCCAAATATATGTGGAAAGGGATTTATTTTGTATAATTCTCTTTTTTCAACTTACTGTTGAGCGTTAGAACAGAAGAATACACAAGGTGCAAGTTCAAAATTTGGTTGTGCGTCAGCAGTCGTTTTCTTGTTTTGTCAGTCACTGACAGTCACTCAATTAGCCATGTCAGCTAACAATTGTTTAATTGGTAAGTTAGTCTAGCCAGTTATCTAAACTTGTAGTAATCATGGCCGAATTCCAAACGGACATGCAGGGCATGTGCCAATGGGCCCTGACCTCCAGGGACACCCATTTGATTTTGTTAGTCAATCTCAGTCCGATACAGTGCATTCGGAAAGTATTCAGACCCCTTGACTTTTTCCACATTTTGTTAACGTCACAGCCTTATTCTAATATTGATTACATACCCCCCCTCCCCCCCCTCCCCCCATCAATCTACGCACAATACCCCATAATGACAAAGTTAAAACAGGTTTTTAAAAGTTTAGATATTTGGCTAGACTAACTTACCAATTAAACAATAGTTTTATTTAATCCATTTTAGAATAAGCTGAAATGTAACAAAATGTGGATAATGTCAATGGGTCTGAATACTTTCTGTATGCACTGTATCATTAACATGGCACAAGTCATGGCAAAATATGTACAATTTAACCCTCTTGTTGTGTTCGTTTCATGTTAGTTAATTCTGTGTTCCTGGTCCAAAATGAGCACCCCATTATAGCTGATTATAAATCAATAATAATACATATATTATCACCTAATGTTGTGTAAGATATTTTTATCACCTTAAGTTATTGTGAACATTACATGTTTTGAACTTCTATTTGCTATTTATGGCCTGTAGGCCTCATTGACCTGTAGGCCTCATTGACCTCATTGAACTCGTTTTTGAGTTTAAAAAAAACAATGTATGCATTATTTTGACTATAACCAATACTCAGATTAAACATATTGTACTATTTATCACAGACTGCTTTCTCCTCTAAAGCATCTTCACTGTCAGTTTCCTGGCCTCTCTCTTCCTCAGCAGTGTCATGATCAAAGATATGATCAAGAACCTCACAAAAGTACAGTATATCATTTGATAATTGTGCTGCCACTGAATGAATTGTGAGCAAGGCCTCAAAAAGATTTATATATCAGAGCTGTAAGAAAAGTTATATATATTATTGAATAAATGTTTCGATTGTTTGTGAGAATGCCAACAGGTTCCCGTGGGGGAAAGATTCTATTGGGGAAAGGTTCCCGTGGGGGTTTCCGTGGTAGCCAAGAAGGGGAGTGAGGTGTGTGTGTGTGTGTGTGTGTGTGTGTGTGTGTGTGTGTGCGTGCGTGCGTGCTCAAACATACATGTATGTGGGGTCTGGGAGAGGGAGTGTGTCCATCTCATGAATAGGCATGTGCCTGAACTCAATTATATACACTAATTGTAGTCTCACCCATTCATTTCTAATGACCTGTTGTTTTTGACCGGGAACACCACAGGTGAACAAAAGTTAAATAAAACACCCATAATTTAATAAAATCATCTACATTTTGTGTGTTCAGATGCAATGTGTGGACAAAGTCATGGAACCTTATGACAATCGGATTAAATTAACTACATTTTTCAGAAAGAAATCCAATTCGACTGGAACAGAGAAGGAGGGTTAAAGGAAATGTGCATTTACGCTACAAAAATGTAGATCCACAACATGGCAAAATGGGTAGAATTGCAGGAAATTAACTTAAAAATGCAAAAAAATCTTTCCCCATAGCAAAAATTGCAACATTTTCTCTTTGCCCATTGGCAAAATTAGTAGTTTTGTGCCTACCCCAAAAAAGGGGTTAAATATGTGTAAATATACACTGCTCAAAAAAATAAAGGGAACACGTAAACAACACAATGTAACTCCAAGTCAATCACACTTCTGTGAAATCAAACTGTCCACTTAGGAAGCAACACTGATTGACAATACATTTCACATGCTGTTGTGCAAATGGAATAGACAACAGGTGGAAATTATAGGCAATTAGCAAGACACCCTCAATAAAGGAGTGGTTCTGCAGGTGGTAACCACAGACCACTTCTCAGTTCCTATGCTTCCTGGCTGATGTTTTGGTCACTTTTGAATGCTGGTGGTGCTTTCACTCTAGTGGTAGCATGATATGGAGTATACAACCCACACAAGTGGCTCAGGTAGTGCAGCTCATCCAGGATGGTACATCAATGCGAGCTGTGGCAAGAAGGTTTGCTGTGTCTGTCAGCGTAGTGTCCAGAGCATGGAGGCGCTACCAGGAGACAAGCCAGTACATCAGGAGACATGGAGGAGGCCGTAGGAGGGCAACAAGCCAGCAGCAGGACCGCTACCTCCGCCTTTGTGCAAGGAGGAGCAGGAGGAGCACTGCCAGAGCCCTGCAAAATGACCTCCAGAAGGCCACAAATGTGCATGTGTCTGCTCAAACGGTCAGAAACAGACTCCATGAGGGTGGTATGAGGGCCCGACGTCCACAGGTGGGGGTTGTGCTTACAGCCCAACACCGTGCAGGACATTTGGCATTTGCCAGAGAACACCAAGATTGGCAAATTCGCCACTGGCGCCCTGTGCTCTTCACAGATGAAAGCAGGTTCACACTGAGCACGTGACAGACGTGACAGAGTCTGGAGACGCCGTGGAGAACGTTCTGCTGCCTGCAACATCCTCCAGCATGACCGGTTTGGTGGTGGGTCAGTCATGGTGTGGGGTGGCATTTCTTTGGGGGGCCACACAGCCCTCCATGTGCTCGCCAGAGGTAGCCTGACTGCCATTAGGTACCGAGATGAGATCCTCAGACCCCTTGTGAGACCATATGCTGGTGCGGTTGGCCCTGGGTTCCTCCTAATGCAAGACAATGCTAGACCTCATGTGGCTGGAGTGTGTCAGCAGTTCCTGCAAGAGGAAGGCATTGATGCTATGGACTGGCCCGCCCGTTCCCCAGACCTGAATCCAATTGAGCACATCTGGGACATCATGTCTCGCTCCATCCACCAACGCCACGTTGCACCACAGACTGTCCAGGAGTTGGCGGATGCTTTAGTCCAGGTCTGGGAGGAGATCCCTCAGGAGACCATCTGCCACCTCATCAGGAGCATGCCCAGGCGTTGTAGGGAGGTCATACAGGCACGTGGAGGCCACACACACTACTGAGCCTCATTTTGACTTGTTTTAAGGACATTACATCAAAGTTGGATGAGCCTGTAGTGTGGTTTTCCACTTTAATTTTGAGTGTGACTCCAAATCCAGACCTCCATGGGTTGATAAATTGGATTTCCATTGATTAATTTTGTGCGATTTTGTTGTCAGCACATTCAACTATGTAAAGAAAAAAGTATTTAATAAGATTATTTCTTTCATTCAGATCTAGGATGTGTTGTTTAAGTGTTCTCTTTATTTTTTTGAGCAGTATATATATATGTATACAGTTGAAGTCGGAAGTTTACATAAACCTTAGCCAAATATATTTAAACTCAGTTTTTCAAAATTCCTGACATTTAATCCTAGTAAAAAATCCCTATTTTAGGTCAGTTAGGATCACCGCTTTATTTTAAGAATGTGACATGTCAGAATAATAGTAGAGAGAATTATTTATTTCAGCTTTAATATCTTTCATCACATTCCCAGGGGGTCAGAATTTTACATACACTCAATTAGTATTTGGTAGCATTGCGTTTAAATTGTTTAACTTGTGTCAAACGTTTCGGGTAGCCTTCCACAAGCTTCCCCATTCTCCTGACAGAGCTGGTGTAACTGAGTCCAGTTTGTAGGCCTCCTTGCTTGCACATGCTTTTCAGTTAAGCCCACACATTTTCTATAGGATTGAGGTCAGGGCTTTGTGATGGCCACTCCAAAACCCTGACTTTGTTGTCCTTCAGCCATTTTGCCACAACTTTGGAAGTATGCTTGGGGACATTGTCCATTTGGAAGACCCATTTGCGATCAAGCTTTAACTTCCTGACTGATGTCTTGAGATGTTGCTTCAATATATCCACATCATTTTCATTCCTCATGATGCCATCTATTTTGTGATGTGTAAACTTCCGACTTCAACTGTATATATATATATAAATTATTATCAAAATATATACAGTATATACCTATTTCATGAGCTTTCTTATACAGTATCTCCTAGACGAGGACAGACGTTTTTATGATTTTTGGGGGGGGCTGTCATTTTTTACTTTATGAATATGTTATTCAATGCATTTCTCTGTGCTATAATAGTAAAGGCCAAATTCAATATTTTATCTTTTTTTATATACAGTTGAAGTCGGAAGTTTACATACACTTAGGTTGGAGTCATTAATTCTCGTTTTTCAACCACTTAACACATTTCTTGTTAACAAACTGTAGTTTTGACAAGTTGGTTAGGACATCTACTTTGTGCATGACAGAAGTAATTTTTCCAACAATTGTTTACAGACAGATTATTTCACTTATAATTCACTGTATCACAATTCCAGTGGGTCAGAAGTTTACATACACTAAGTTGACAGTGTCTTTTAACAGCTTGGAAAATTCCAGAAAATGATGTCATGGCTTTAGAAGCTTCTGATAGGCTAATTGACATAATTTGAGTCAATTGGAGGTGTACCTGTGGATGTATTTCAAAGCCTACCTTCAAACTCAGTGCCTCTTTGCTTGACACCATGGGAAAGTTTTAAAAAATCAGCCAAGACCTCAGAAAAAAAATTGTAGACCTCCACAAGTCTGGTACATCCTTGGGAGCAATTTCCAAATGCCTGAAGGTACCACGTTCATCTGTACAAACAATAGTACACAAGTATAAACACCATGGGACCACGCAGACGTCGTACCGCTCAGGAAGGAGACGCATTCCGTCTCCTTGAGATGAATGTACTTTGGTGAGAAAAGTGCAAATCAATCCCAGCACAACAGCAAAGGACCTTGTGAAGATGCTGGAGGAAACATGTACAAAAGTATCTATATCCACAGTAAAACAAGTCATATATCGACATAACCTGAAAGGCTGCTCAGCAAGGAAGAAGCCAATGCTCCAAAACCGCCGTAAAAAAGCCAGACTACGGTTTGCAACTGCACATGGGGACAAAGATCGTACTTTTTGGAGAAATGTCCTCTGGTCTGATGAAAAAAAATAGAACTGTTTGGCCATAATGACCATCGTTATGTTTGGAGAAAAAAGGGGGAGACTTGTAAGCATAAGAACACCTTCCCTACCGTGTAGAACAGGAGTGGCAGCATCATGTTGTGGGTGTGCTTTGCTGCAGGAGGGACTGGTGCACTTCACAAAATAGATGTCATCATGAGGATTGAAAATGATGTGGATATATTGAAGCAACATCTCAAGACAATCTAATTGGCATTCACATAACTCTTATAGATTTTCCACGTGGATGGGGATATTGGAAATGTAATCAAAGTTTACTGGAGGACAACTTATTTTTAACTAAGACAAAATAATTTATAACAGAATTTTTCCAGTATAATATAGGTTCAGCAAATCCCCTTATTGTTTGGGATACCTTTAAATGTACCTTCAGGGGTCATTCAATTCAATATTCATCAATAATAAAAAAGCAGTTTCTGGCTAAAGAAACAAGACTAACAAGGGAAATCCATAAACTAATAGTACAGGTAGATAGCAATAAAAACGATACTACAGAGATACAAAATAAGTTAGAGGAACAACAAAAAGAACTTGAGGAACTTATTCAACAACGATCGAATGTAATCTATTACAGAAATAAAGCAAACTGGATAGAATATGGAGAAAAATGCACAACATTCTTCCTGAATCTCCAATACAGGAACGCTAACAAAAATAATTTACAGAAACTCGTTACTGAAGACGGAGTCATCTATGATTCTCTTAATGATATTTTAAAAGAGGAAGCTAATAATTTTAGTCAGATGTTCTCTTTTCCGTCTCATCCTCTCCCACTGAATGAAGATTACGGTAAGGAATTCTTTCCAAATAATATAAAAAATGGAAAATTAACAAATTTACAAAAAGATCAGTGCGAAGGCCAAATTACAGAGGAAGAACTTTGAGGCTATTAAATACTTTCAGTCTGGAAAAACCCCAGGGCTTGATGACATACCGGTAGAGGTATATGAAGTATTTTTTGATATACTAAAAGCTCCATTGTTAGATTGTTTTAACTACTCCTATAGAAATGGTAGTCTGTCAGGTACTCAGCAGGAAGGTCTGATTTCTCTATTATTAAAACAAGACCCAGATGGCAAATATAAAGACCCAGACTATCTAAAAAACTGGAGGCCCCTTACACTTCAATGTTGTGATGCAAAAATACTAGCAAAATGCATAGCACTCAGAATTAAAAGGGTTTTACCAAGTATTGTTAATCCTGATCAGACAGATTTTTTACATGGACGATACATTGTAGATAATATACGACAACTTCTAGAAATAATAGAACATCATGAAACATATAAGAAGCCAGGAATGGTATTTATGGCGGATTTTGAAAAGGCATTTGATAAAGTAAGACTGGATTTTATTTATAAATGTCTGGATTTTTTCAATTTCGTTAATTGTCTTATAAAATTGGTAAAAAATAATGTATAGCAACCCCAGGTGTAAAATAGTAAATAACGGCAAATTCTCAGAGAGTTTTAAATTGTCAAAAGGAGTTAAACAAGGGTGTCTGCTGTCACCAATTCTATTGGTTATGGCCATCGAAATGCTAGCTATTAAAATCAGATCCAATAACAACAATAGAAGATTAGAAATCCAAATCTTAACAACAAAGATATCCATGTATGCCGATGACTCAAGTTTTATGTTAAGTCCGCAAGCTAGATCCCTGCAATGTCTCATTAAAGATCTAGATAACTTTTCTGTACTCTCTGGACTAAAACCTAATTATGATAAGTGTACAATATTACGTATTGTATCCTAAAAAAATACTAATTTTACATTACCCTGCAGCTTACCTATAAAATGGGCTGATGGTGAAGTCGACATACTCGGTATTCATATCACAAAAGATATAAATAAGCTCTCCACAATGAATTTCAATAGAAAACTTGTAAAAATAGACAAGATCCTGCAACCATTGAGAGGTAAATACCTGTCTATTTTTTGAAAAATTGCCTTGATTAACTCCTTAGTCATATATTAGTTTACTCACTTACTTATGGCGCTGCCTACTCCTGATGATTCGTTTTTCAAATCATATGAGCAAAAAATATCTTGCTTTATCTGGAACGCTAAACTAGACAATATAAAACGAGCCTATCTATATAATGAATATGAATTGGGTGGGTTGAGATTATTAAATATAAAAGCACTAAACATCTCTCTAAAAGCTTCACTCATTCAAAAGTTTTATTTGAACCATAAATGGTTCTCCAGTAGATTAATAATAAAAGCTCACCCATTGTTTAAAAATTGCCTTTTTGCCTTTGCGCAGATTGCCATGTCTCATTTTCGATTAATTGAAAATGATACTTTTTCAGAGTATCTGTCTTTTTCAAACAAGCATTGAAGAGCTGGCTACAATTTCAATTTCATCCCCCTGAAAAGATAGAACAAATATTACAACAAATATTATGGCTGAACTCAAATGTGCTGGTTGATAAAATATCTGTATTTATGGGAAAGTATTTTGTTCTTAAATGATATTGTAAATTGTAATGGTAGAGTTATGTCCTTCATGTAGTTATCAGAATTGTTTGGGAAGGTCTGCTCAACCCAAGAGTACAACCAATTGATTACAACATTGCCCCAAAAATGGAGGAGGCGGGTGGCAGCGGGAGGAGGTAGGGAAATGGTCTGTCTGCCCAATAGAAAGGATCAAAACTGGCGGAGGAATAAAAATAGCATAAATAGAAAAGTATACCAGTTTCATTTGAGGTCCAGGATGTTGACAACTGTGCCATACAGATTGCAAAATAGTTGGGAAGAGATTTTTGATGTACCGATTGCATGGTATGAGTTGATATACAAAACAACGCAATATTCAAGACTTCGTGCTTTTCAGCTAAAATGATTATATAGAATTCTTGCCACCAACAAGATGTTGAATATTTGGGGCATAAAATCATCGAAGCTCTGCAGATTTTGTTGTGAGGATACAGATTCAAATAGACCATTTATTTTGGTATTGCCCTCAGGTAGCCTGTTTCTGGTCTCAGGTTCAGGAATGGCTGAAAATGCATAGCATTGATCTAAAATTTACCCTAGAAATAGTACTGTTAGGAGATCTGGAGAGATCGGGTCATTCAATTACAAATATACTAATACTCTTAGTAAAAGTCTTTATCTTCAACATGCAGTCTGTAGATTCTATTCGATTAGATAGATTGAAATTGTGCTTTTAACATCATAGCATAGTTGAAAGATATGTGTTGCGAAGAAACACGAAGTGGGTGGCCAGCAGAGATAGATGGGATGGGCTGAGGGATGCTGAGGGTTGGTATGTGGAATTGGAGACAAGTGGGAGTGGAGTTGCTGTGTAAGAGAGAGAATGATGGTCAAAAGTTATATATATTTTTTTTTAAGTCAAAATAAACATAATAAAAGTACATTTGAATGACACTAAGTGGCAGTGTTTTTACAACTAATGCCGGTTTGCCTGAGGCTGATGCCATGCAGGTGTTTGTACACATGCATATACACACACTCTCATTCAAATAAACACATTCAAGAACATACACATACATGTAATAGCGCCAGACATGCGCACAAACATATACAGTTGGCATTGCTGTTATGATTTCAGTTGTCCTTGATGTCCTTTGTTGTAAATGTATTATTTTTTATGTTTTCTTCTGTCTTTTCCTTTTGTCTCTTTAGTTCATTCTCTTGGTTGTTGGTGCATTGGGGTGTTCTTGGGGGTGGGGAATGGAATTAATTGTATTTTTTTTCTTCTGCGGGGGGGACTGTGGGAGGGGTCTCGAATGGTTGAGGGACAGCTATTAGGGAACTGTGGGGGGATCTTGGAGGGTTCAGGTTTCACAAGATTGTGATCATGAAAAAGGAAACTATGACATATATTTTATATCGCTATCATGCACATGCACCCTCACACATAAGGATGGCTCTGTTGCGGAAATACTGATACATGTTTGATAGTGTCTTGATGCTGTATTGTTTGTCCTTCGTGTTCTAATACATTAATGTTACCCCTTCCTTGTGTTTTTTGTAATAAATAATACAAATAAAGAAATGAATTAATTTTAAAAAAGACATCAGTCAGGAAGTTAAAGCTTGGTCACAAATGGGTCTTCCAAATGAACAATGACCCCAAGCAAACATCCAAAGTTGTGGCAAAATTGCTTAAGGACAACAAAGTCAAGGTATTGGAGTGGCCATCACAAAGCCCTAACCTCAACCCTATAGAAAATTGGGCAGAACTGAAAAAGTGTGTGTGATCAAGTTGACCTACAAACCTGACTCAGTTACACTAGCTCTGTCAGGTGGAATGGGCCAAAATTCACCCAACTTATTGTGGGAAGCTTGCGGAAGGCTACCCGAAACGTTTGACC
Organism: Salmo trutta; assembly: GCF_901001165.1. Lineage (NCBI taxonomy): Eukaryota > Metazoa > Chordata > Actinopteri > Salmoniformes > Salmonidae > Salmo > Salmo trutta. The sequence goes on from NC_042991.1 coordinate 8,483,969, forward strand.
CAAGTTAAACAATCTAAAGGCAATACTTCCAAATTCTAATTGAGTGTATGTAAAAAAAATCTAGGATTAAATTGAATTGTGAAAACTGAGTTGGCTAAGGTGTATGTACATTTCCGACTTCAACTGTATATACCCAAAAGGGAACTAAAATTCTAAATTAAATAGCTAAATTATTCATTACATGAGAATCTTAAAACAATTCCATGTGTCAGCTTATAACCCCCCAGCACCCCCACCCCCAACGTCTTAAATATTATTTCCTAAAGAAACATTGAACATCTAATAGTCAAATCATAGAGTAAAATCAGGTACTAATCTTTTTGGCCATTTTCTGGTATTTGTGGTGGAACACTGGGTGGTTCGAGGATAACACATCACCCATGGATAGACAGGCTAGAAATGTTTTAACAATTAAACAAATGTGTGAAGCTTGCATTCAATTGCCACTCCCTGTTTTATATAACAAGCTTCCATTCCCCCTGTCAAAAGGGGATTCATGGCTGATTTTAGAAGAAATCGTCAACCCTGTTTAGGTCAACCCTGTTAATTAATTAGGCATTTAAAGGTGCACTCCGGGATCTTTAGCACAAGAAATTTGAATCATATTGCACGAATTGGATTCCTGACATATCACGTGAATTGCAAAATTCATAACATATCACAGAAATTTGAATCATATTGCACAAATTGGATTCCTGACATATCACGTGAATTGCAAAATTCATAACATATCACATGAAATGGACGACATAGCACACAAGAAACGGTGACCCGTTTTGACTCAAGAGCACCATATTCAAACTACTGGCTGAAAATATACCAAAGGTCTTACTATAGTCATTTTATGAATACATTTTATTTAACCTCTTGAGATGGGAAAAAGTATTTTTTCATGAAGTTGAACATGAGTTAAAATGAGGTGAAATCAAAAAACAATTTTGACCAAGTTATACTTCTCAAAAGACACCGAATTGTGGAATGACCCCAATATATTTTTACAAGACTTAGCTATCACTTCAGTACCAAGTCAAGTAATAACTAACCTCTTCATTTACCCAGGATGCATTGCAGCTCCATTCATCGAAAGCCCTCATTTCTTCTTCCTGTTTTCATGTACCAAGGCTTTTGTTCACATCAACAGATCTTTACTGAGTCTTCAACTGAATCTTAAGGGTCCTGAAGAGGTCAGGCAACAAATTGGTCCAACACCCTGTGAAAGATGAGGAGAGAGAGAGAGGACAGTATAGCTGCTGTTTTGAAAGCCCACTGACACTCTATATTCATCATATTGTAGGCTTTCAGACGATATATGGCTTTTCAACTTAAACTCAGTGTGTTGATCAATTGCGCTCTGTGAGCTACCTAACCACCACAACAACATGTAGGCTACAGGCTTGGACATAACAGCCAGGGACTTTTTATTTTATGTTCAGCGAGATGTTACATTTAGAGTGTACATTCACCACACTGTAGGGCTATACTGTAGTAATAGTTATAAGGATAGCTGGGTTGAATAGAAGGATAAACATCTTTGCGATGTTGTGTCTAGAATTGGAATCCAATTCAGCACGCGTTCAGCCAAGGAGGCAAGAACTGTACTACTTCTAGTCAGTCAAATCAAACTTTCACACAGGCACATAATTCTCTGCTCCCGTATATGGCCCCAATTCAATCAATATCAGATAAATAGTGTCACCTCTGGAACATAATCAACATTATGAATGAACCCACGATAAAGTTACCCTTAAACTACAGTGATTGAACTGCAGTATTTCTGAAATAATGAGTTTTGTACCAACAGAATGGCGCCGGAGGAGATGGCTGCCGTTTTGCGGGTTCATGACCAATTGTGCTACTTTATGTATTTTTTTGCGTTGTTTGTAACTTATTTTGTACATAATTTTTCTTCCACCGTCTCTTATGACTGAAAATAGCTTTTGGATATCAGAAGAGCGATTGCTCACTTGAAACTGGAAGAAAAACAATTCTTTAAAGACTTGGACGCGAGGGTTTTACTCGAGATACCCGACCAGGCCCAAATCCCCATTATTCGCATGAAGAGAAGACGCCGATACAGGGGACGCAGGTCGGGGTGCCTTGTGAGTATTCATCGGCGAGTGGGTAACCCGCCTTTACCATCTGTCTTATTGGCCAACATGCAATCATTGGAGAATAAAATGGATGAGCTCCGTTCAAGACTATCCTACCAATGGGACATTAAAAACTGTAATATCTTGTTTCACCAAGCTCTTTTTTTTAAAACTTTAGTTTATTTTGTAAATATTTTTCTTAACTGTTATTTTTCTTAAAACTGCATTGTTGGTTAAGGGCTTGTAAGTAAGCATTTCACGGTATTCGGCGCATTGATTTTGATTTTGATTGTAATTAGGATTACAAAATCCCGGTAACGTTCCTAAAGTTCCCAGATTTTCCAGAAACCCTGAATGGAAGATTCATGGAATCAGGAGGGAATTAGCAGGAAATACGGAATCCTCCAACCAAGATTTCTTGTATAAGTTCCTGCCCAGGACTACAGCAAAAATATGGTAAACATCCAAACATCCACAGGCCCTCAGGCTAGATTGAAACCTTCTCACTTCAACAACATGTTCACTTGCCCTTGGAAGCTCTCTAGCTCCCTGGTGTCACTTACCTGGCTAATGACTCCCATTCTCCTACAGAGAGACTATTAGAGACCTGACACTACAAGGAACCATGACTCTCAGCTTCCAGGCCTGAAAGATTGTTTCCAAAGTGGTGGGTAGGAGGAAGGAGGGCTTTTCTCATCAATCATCATTTCAGTTGCTATAAGTGATGGAGTCCTTCCCTATGGGGTTTGGGGGGTAACTCTTATTGGACCAGTGTTTAGCAGGTCTGCCTATGGGCTGGGATGAGGTTGGAGACCGGCAAGGGTTGTTACACCATTTCTGTTGGCTAAAATCTTTACACGTTCTCTAGTAATGCCCTCCAAGATTGAGATATGTAGTGAGTACAGATCATACTTTTTTTTCCAAATTACTAAATATACAGCACCAGTCAAAAGATTGGACACACCTACTCATTCAAGGGTTTTTCTTTATTTTTACTATTTTTACAAGAGTGTGCAAGGCTGTCATCAAGGCAAAGGGTGGCTACTTTGAAGAACCTGAAATATAAAATTGTTTAACCCTGTCACGACTTCCGCCGAAGTCCGCTCCTCTCCTTGTTCGGGCGGCGTTCGACGTCACCGGTCTTCTAGCCATCGCCGCTCCACTGTTCATTGTTCCATTTGTTTTGTTTTGTTTCCCCGCACAGCTGGTTTACATTACCTATTCACACTACATATATATATTCCCTCTGTTCACCCCATGTCTTTGTGTGGAATTGTTTTTGTTACATGCTTTGTGTTACGCGCCAGGCTGGTTTTTCCCCAGGTACCGTGTTGTACCCGAGCTCGTAGCTGGGGTGAGTGGGTTGCTTGATTATGCTGCGTGCCAAATGTTGTTGATGGGTGGTAGCACGGTCCCAGTGATGTACTGGGCTGTCTTCACCACCCGCTGGAGGGCCTTGTGGTCATAGACGCAGTAATTCCTGTACCAAGCCGTGATGCAACCGGTCAGGACGCTCTCAACGGTGCAGTGGTAGTATTTGGAGAGGACCCGGGGCCTCTTTAAAATCAAATCAAATTGTTTTTGTCACATGCCGAATGCAACAGGTGTAGACCTTACAGTGAAATGCTTACTTACAAGCCCTTAAAATGCAGTCTTAAGAAAAATAAGTGTTATGAAAGTATTTACTAAAATAAACTGAAGTAAAAAATAAATGTATACAAAATTAGTAAAAAAGAAGAAAATAGAAAAAAAGCTAATAATTAAAGAGCAACAATAAAAAATTAAATAACAGTAACGAGACTAAATACAGGGGGTAACGGTACAGAGTCAATGTGCTGGGGCACAGGTTAGTCGAGGTAATTGAAGTAATATGTACATGTAGGTAGAGGTAAAGTTACTATGCATAGATAATAAACAGAGAGCAGCAGCAGCATAAAAATGGGGGGGGCGGGGGGGTCAATGCAAATATTCTGGGTAGCCTTTTGGTTAGCTGTTCAAGAGTCTTATGGCTTAGGGGTAGAAACTGTTAAGAAGTCTTAAGAGGGAAAAGTTACTGTCATGCCTTCTTGACAAGAGTTGTGGTGTTTTTGGTCCATGACAAGTCCTCGGTGATGCCGAGTAACATAAAACTTGTGAGTCCCTCTACTCAGTCCTGTTTGCTTCCTGAAGTCAACAATCAACTTCTTTGTTTTTCTGACGTTGATGGAGAGGTTGTTGTCATGACACCACAATGCCAGTTCACTTACCTCCTCCCAAAAGGCTGAGCTTGCTGTTGAGCTTGGAGGGAACAATAGTGTTGAATGTTGAACTGTAGTCAACGAACAGTATTCTGACATAGGAGTTCTTCTTGTCCAGATGTGTTACGGCCATGTGAATAGAGATGGAAACGGCCTCTTCCATGGATCTCTTGGAGCAGTAGGCAAATTGGAGTAGGTCCAGTGTGCCTGGTGTAACAGTTGTTAAAGTATTTTGTGAATTTCACCAGGTTCTTACGTATATTAATATAGCATGTTGATTTGTTATTATTCAGGCCTGCATCCTGGGAATAGGGGAGTGTGTACTTATGTTTTGCCCTGCGCGCTCGTGCTCAAATCATTTTGATACGCTATGAGAGGTAGGCACGCTTTTTCTGTCGTTTTCAGAAAAGTTTGATTTCTTTAAGCACAAAGTCATGAATAATGTTGTATATTTAGAGATTACTCATAACTGGATGGTATTGTTAAGATGTAATTGTACTTTTTAGGATGATATTAACATTCTGAATTCAACATGTGGTTGCCAGCTAGCTAATGTATTAGCTAGCTATTGTATGTGCGAACGATGGCTAGCTCCCCGAATGATCACAGTCCCTTTCACTGTGCATCTGTTGTAGAAAGAAGTGACGCAGAACATATTTGTGCTCTACATAGTTTTGTCTTTTCTTTTGGATGCATGTATGTGGTTTTATCTATGTCAAATATATGTTATGTGTTGATACATAATAAGGAGAGGCTGTACTCATTTATGTACTCTAAAAAATCATTTTGATGCACTATGAGAGAAAGAGGCGACGATTCGCAGAACATATTTGTGCTCTACAAATGTTTTGACCTTTCTTTTGAATTCTGATTCATTAAAACAATCTGATCTCCGAAGTCCCCGTCTATAGTCTCAATCAACCACACACAACGCAGAGCTACAGAGGTGCAGTACAGCACAGGTTACATTGGTGCCTTCTAGACCCGGATTCATCGTTGATCAACATCAGCTCAATCACTGTGGTGCTGCTGCTCTAGAGACTCTGTTTACAACATTGAGATACTCTTGTAGCCTTGTGGCAAAAAGCGGAACTACAGTCTATTTTCTTTCCTGTTTTTTTTCTGAAAGCAATGTATTGAGAGCGCTATTTATGGTTAACTAACATAGAAGTGTGTTCATCAACAGAAATTCTAACATAAGTTTAGTTGTTTTCGTGACAAGGCATCTTATAATGGTGATGATGAACCCAAATTCACTGCTGGGAGGGGAGGTTTTTCTCATACCCTGATCAAACCCCTGTAAAGTGTGTAGGTGCAGTAGGTCCCCCCATGTTTTGCTCCACTAAAAATTCTGATGAAACCACTTCATCTAGTCAAATGCTCCTGTAGATGGGTTAGCTGAGCTGGTCACTCAGCTAGCCCGGGAAATAGGGAGCTCCTTTAGGGAAGAACTACAGAGTGGCGGGTCCAGCACTCATGAGCCACCAGTACGTACAGAGAAGATAAGTGATCATCACTCAGAGTCAACAGGATATGTAGACCTCAGTAAAATGAAGTTCATCATGCAATCAGACGTGAAGGAACCTTCTACACATAGAGGAGATGGCACAGACAAATGTTCCATTTATGAATGGAGAGGAATTGATGAGAATATACTTGAAGAGGAAGGGATGTCCTGTTGGGGAACAATCGGATGAGATGATAAGTCGATTATCTGGCAAAGCAAGAGACATGGTAAAGATACATTTACGCAATGAGACAACTTCTGATCCTACAGAGAAGTCAGAGATTATATTTGACATCCTGAAACAGAATTTCAGCAAATTGGCCTACTCATGCATGCCTTTGGCTGATTTTTACAATACTTAACCTGTACCTGGAGAGGCTGTTATGGAGTTTTGGGTTGGACTGAACAAGGCCATAGATGTCGCTGATGAGAGCCTTAAGAGACAAGGTAAGAAGATTGACCACTCCAACTCAGATGTCGTCATGATGTTTGTAACATACTGCCCTGACCCCAAACTGGCAGCAGTATTCCAATACAAGTCTGCTGAAAAATGGACTGCGAGTGAAGTACAGGAGCGAATCTATGAACATGAACCATGTGTCATTCTACCGCTCTATCTTCAAAGCAAGTAACAGTACATCCCCAGACAACTCCGTTTGAAGGCGGGGCCAATGCTGGTGCGTGCAGTAACACTTCTCTTACATCAAGCGCCAAACAAGACGGACAGAGTGCAAGTATCGAGAGGCTCATTCACCTGCTTGAACGTACCTTAGAGAAGAGCATTACACCTGTTATGGTTTCACAGACACAGCCCAAGGCACCATCTTTCCCTGCCTAGCCGTTCAGCCATAGGGAATGCAGGGTTCGTGGCTCAACAAATCACTCCACTGTGATGCACTGTACACATGAGAACCTGTGCCTCTGGTGCTTTTACCCCGATCATTGGATGTCAAATTGTCCAAAACAGGGGGAACGCGATGCCAATCCCGGCGGTGAGAGACGCCCACCACAGCAGCAGAGAATCCCACCACAGCAGCAACCGTTAAACTGACACGCCCACAGGTGAAGGGGAGAAATGTGGGTGTTCAACTGTCAACTCAAGAAAACATATGAGATGTTGTGCTCTGATGCGAATAAAGGAGAGAAAATTGTTATGTTAGGTTAATAAGAGGTTGAGGCTTTTTCAGATTTGTTTTACACCTCTGTGTCTGTACATGGGAAAGTGCAGTTTAAGGGCATGCTTGACACTGGATCTATTGCCCGTACATTGAGTGAACATGCTGAGCAGAGAATTTTGGAAGCAGATGCCCTTCCTCAGCATTATCAGCCTCCTACAGAGTTAGTGTTAGTGGGGTGTGGGGGGAAGAAGGCCTGTTTCTATGACTTGGGATTGATGTTAAAGTGCCCACCCTAGTTGTTCCTGAACAGCGTGATGATCTCATCAGTGGGATCGAATGTCATTAAGCATCTATTGCATGAGATGAAGGGCACTGATGAATACTGGAAGCTAGTCAACAACATGGATGGCCAGGCCCACTCACCAGAGGGTGAGCAGTTTCTGCAGATGATGAAAACTGTCACAAGATGGAAGGGACAGCAAGTTGATGGCAAGATCCTGACAGTGAAGCTCACTCAAGCTGTGACTCTTTTTCCCAAGACTGAACACTTAGTTTGGGGTAAACTTCCTAAAAATGTGGCTTTGTCTCCAGGCAGCACTGTAATAGTTGAGCCAAACGTCATGCCCAGAAACATACTTGTGGGTAGACTTATTATGCCCATGTGGGGAGATGGCTGGGTCCCTATAAAGGTCATAAACTGTTCAGAAAAACATCTCACTCTAACACGTAACATGAAGCTGGCCGATGTGTCTACAGTTGAAGTCGGAAGTTTACATACACCATAGCCAAATACATTTAAACTCAGTTTCAATTCCTGACATTTAATCCTAGTAAAAATTCCCTGTCTTAGGTCAGTTAGGATCATCACTTTATTTTTAGAATGTGAAATGTCAGAATAAAAGTAGAGAGAATGATTGATTTTTTTCAGCTTTTATTTCTTTCATCACATTTCCAGTGAATCAGAAGTTTACATACAATCAATTAGTATATGGTAGCATTGCCATTAAATGGTTTGACTTGGGTCAAACATTTTGGGTAGCCTTCCACAACATTCCCAAAATAAGTTGGGTGAATTTTGGCCCATTCCTCCTGACAGAGCTGGTGTAACTGAGTCAGGTTTGTAGGCCTCCTTGCTTGCACACTCTTTTTCCGTTCTGCCCACAAATGTTCTATAAGATTGAGGTCAGGGCTTTGTGACGGCCACTCCAATACCTTGACTTTGATGTCCTTAACTTACATCGAGGTGTTCCGCACCGCTCCAATATCCAATGATAGGGCGTGGCGCGAATTACAAACACCTCAGAAACACCAAAAACGTCAATTTTTCAAACATATGACTATTTTACACCATTTTAAAGACAAGACTCTCCTTTATCTAACCACATTGTCCGATTTCAAAAAGGCTTTACAACGAAAGCAAAACATTAGATTATGTCAGGAGAGTACCCAGCCAGAAATAATCACACAGCCATTTTTCAAGCTAGCATATAATGTCACAAAAAAACAAAGCCACAGCTAAATGCAGCACTAACCTTTGATGATCTTCATCAGATGACACTCCTAGGACATTATGTTATACAATACATGCATGTTTTGTTCAATCAAGGTAATATTTATATCAAAAAACAGCTTTTTACATTAGCATGTGACGTTCAGAACTAGCATTCCCACCGAACACTTCCGGTGAATTTACTAAATTACTCACGATAAACGTTCACAAAAAACATAGCAATTATTTTAAGAATTATAGATACAGAACTCCTTTATGCAATCGCGGTGTCCGATTTTAAAATGTCAAAATATTCCATTACCGTACTTCGAAGCATGTCAAACGCTGTTTAAAATACATTTTTATGCAATTTTTCTCGTAGAATAGCGATAATATTCCGACCGGGAGTCGTTGTTTTCGTTCAAAGACTGAAAATGCAAAATGGACTCTTCACGTGCACGCGCGCACCCGTCTCATTGTTCTCAGATCGACCACTATCCAAATGCGCTACTGTTTTTCAGCCAGAGACTGCAGAGTCATCATTCAACGTTCTGGCGCCTTCTGAGAGCCTATGGGAGCCTTAGAAAGTGTCACGTTACAGCAGAGATCCTCTGTTTTGGATAGAGATGACAAAGAAGGCCAAGAAATGGTCAGACAGGGTACTTCCTGTACAGAATCTTCTCAGATTTTTGCCTACCATTTGAGTTCTGTTATTCTTACAGACACCATTCAAATGCATATTCTAGTTTCTGGGCAGGAGTAATAGCCAGATTAAATTGGGTACGTTTTTTATCTGGCCGTGAAAATACTGCCCCCTATCCATAACAAGTTAACAGTGAATTTTCACAGTCAATCCACAAACTCACATGTACATAATCGAAGACCGTTACAGCAGTCAGAAGGTGGTTCACAGGAATCTACTGTTGCCTGAGAATTTCCTGCCATTTGATATTAATGATTCAGAGCACTTCAATGACAGTAATGTTGCAGGACCTTCAATCAATGTAGATGCAGGTGAGGCCACGCACTCCTGCAATGGACCGAACAGTAAAGACATGGAGGACTGGGGTGGAAAGTGCATCTTGGATGGTGGAGGATTCAAGTGATTACTCCGAGCTCTGGACATCATGGAAAGACAGAACCAGAAGATCCTCGCCTGCCTGAGGAAAATGACCTGGGAAGCACCTCTGAGATCCTGGAGCTGATTTCTTCAAACCCTCCTCTGATCAATTAACTAAGACCAGAACCACTGTTAGTCACCACGGCCCCTAGTCCAGTCCACTGTAATGCACCTGATAAAAGCAGTGTCGTGTCTTTGGGGTACCATTAAACTGAAGACATGTTTATCAATTAACTTCCTGTAATTATTATCACGCCATTAAACTGATTAATCGTTTAATTGTAATTAACTAAGAGATCGGGGCACCAAGGAAAATACTCAGATTACAAAGTTATAATTTTCCTAATATAACTTTCCTATATTATAGTATAGGCCGATTATCTTCTGGTTTAAATGGTGTATTTTACCTCGAGTCCAGTCTCATTCCAAACGTCGTAAATTGTTGTATCTGCACGAACCCAGTCTTTACTAAAATCATCCATACATCAATTGTCTTAAAATCATTTATTTACTACACTAAGTAATTAACAGAAAACATACAAACAGTAATTATCGTCACAAAGGATTGGTATAGTAATGTGCCCTAATGGCTAACAGGCATGGCTGGTCTGTTAGACAATGGGTCATAAACGGTCAGCTGAGAAGGTACACAGAGTTCATTAATATTAACAATTGACAATTGAAGGCTCACTCATTCGGGAACAATTGCAATCAATATATATTTACGCTCATGTGTCGTCGGGATCCTTGTTCGAGCGTCGTTCTGATGGAGAGTTCTCTCTCTCTCTCTCTCTCTCTCTCTCTCTCTCTCTCTCTCTCTCTCTCTCTCGGTTAGAATGGATCTTTCAAAGCAACATTCATTAATGTCGTTATAGAATGGATGTTTCGTTGGTCTTCACATTCGATGATGTAATTTTGATGTAATTTTCAATAGTCTAAAAGTTAACCACGTGGTATGGTTCACTTTCAGTAGAGTACTTGGATGGTCAAACCTACTGGCCAACTCATCAATTGAGTGGAGGCCTGGTCTGAAGAAAGTAAATCAGGGTGGGGGGTTTTATAGGTGACCCTAGAACAGGCTTGTCAAATGACGCCTGGTCCTGTCTGTGTCCCTGGGGGGTGTGCCGATGACTGAGTTAAGCTTGGTACAGAAATACAATTCTATCACATTAACATCAGTACATAGCATCTCAATGTATTACAAATAGCTTTATCCTTATTAATACATTTTATACAACCATTCTCATCGCTGAGGCTATTATATAAACAGTTTTATGGTAATATGGCTATATTGTCTCTTCTGAGTATCACAAAATTGTACCAAGCGGACCAGTTCGTAGCTGCATTCTTCACCAATCTTCCATACCTTCTCCAGAACATAAAATGTCGTTCGGTTCTCCAATTCTATGAGTTGGAAGAATTTCCTTTGTCTCTCTATGAAACATGTGGTAGGAGATTCTCCTCTTAGAGTTTTTACAACCCTTTCACACAGGGCCTGGGTTGGGGGGAAGGTAGGTTGGGGGATGGTACAAAGGGGAGGGGGTCAACTGTCCTCCCTGTACCCAAAGAGGCCAACGTCATGACAGCAGCCAAGTCGAAGGTTGCACAAGGGCGGGGATGGTAGTTAAACCAGTCAAGAGACTAATTGAGTCAATCCCCCAGAAGCTCCAAGTTTAACATAGTACAGAGATATAGTACAAATTACAGTTTTTTTAAGGCTAAGAAGGTAGATATAGTGTAAGAGGCACTATGCATCTAGGGGCAGTCGAAGGCCTGACCAACTTTCACTTGCCCTGAACCCTATGAGTAACTTTGACCTGAATTCAGAATTATGCCCTGAGCTTTGTAGATTATTTTGTTTTGTTTTACAAGGTTGGTGAAATTCAGGAGGGGTGAATGTAAACAGTTGTTAAAGTACTTTGTGAATTTCACCAGGTTCATATATTAATATAGCATGTTGATTTGTTATTATGCAGGCCTGCATCCTGGGAGTAGGGGAGTGTGTACTTACGTTTTGCCCTGCGTGCTCATGCTCAAATAATTTTGATGCACTACGAGAGGTAGACACCCTTTTTCTGTCGTCTTCAGAAAAGTTTGATTCCTTTAAGCACAAAGTCATACACAGTGTTTTGTTCATGAATAATGTTGTATATTTAGAGGTTACTCATAAGTGGATGGTATTGGTAAGATGCAATTGTAATTGTACTTTTTAGGATGATATTAACATTCTGAATTCAACATGTGGATACTAGGTATTACCTAGCTATTGTATGTGTTAACGATGGCTAGCTCCTCGAATGATCTCAATCCCTGTTGTAGAAAGAGGTGACGATTCGCAGAACATATTTGTGCTCTACAAATGTTTTGTCTTTTCTTCTGGATGCAGAGAGTGAATTCTGATTCATTAAAACAACCTGATCTCCTACGTCCACGTCAATAGTCTCAATCAACCACACACAAGGCAGAGCTACAGCGGTGCAGTACAGCACCAGTTAAACTGGCATGCTGTCCTTGATGTGGGCCATGACCAGCCTCTCGAAGCATTTCATAATGACAGAGGTTAGCACGACGGAGCGATAGTCATTTGGGCATGTCACCTTGTGTTTCTTGAGCACTGGGACGATGGTTGTCTCTTTAAAGCAGGTAGGGACTACAGCCTGAGACAAGGACAGGCTGAAGAAGTCAGAGAAGACGCCCGCCAGCTGGTCAGCACACACTCTGAGGACGTGGCCAGGGATGCCATCTGGGCCGGCGGCTTTGTGAGTATTCACTCATTTGAGAGTTTTCCTTACGTCAGCCTTGGAGAGCGAAAGCACCTGGTTATCCAGACCAGTGACAGTCTTCCTGGATGGCTCGTTATTGTCTGGCTCAAAGCAAGCATAGAATTGTTTAAGCTCATCTGGGATGGAGGCTTCGGTGGGCACCGCAGAGCTGGATTTGCCTTTATAGTCTACGATGGGCTGTAGTCCTTCCCACATGCGACGTGAGTCATACCTGCAGCTCATACCTGCTTGCCTTGTACGCGTCACGCGCCACCGAGTCATCATGGGTCATTCTGCTGACATTGAAGACTGCAGTGCGGGCTTTCAGCATTGTATGGATATCTCCGTTCATCCAGGGCTTTTGGTTGTGGTATGTCCGGATTGTTATTGTGGGTACACCATCATCAACACATGTACGCGTCACGGATGTTTGTGCATACTTGGTCAAGCACGTTGGATCCTCTTGTGAGGCAGGACACATGTTGGTGATATTTTAGGAAGATGTGTTTTAGACAGGCTTGTTTAAAGTCACCCGCGACAATTAAAGACTGCTTCCTGGTGAGAGGAGTCTTGCTGGCCAATTCACAAAGAACTTTCTCTCTCTCTTTGAACATTACTTTTGGTTGAGGCCCTAATTGTTTGAATGGGTCTCAAATCGGACCAGGATATGGGAAAAGAGCAGTCTTTAAAAGGGTTGAAGTGGACTGTTGAAGTAAAACGGATAGGCTTGCTTCTAATGTTCTCTCCAATGCCTGGTTAGCTCTAATGTACTGTGTGTTGGAGGGCATTATCTCTGGTCCTGACCAACCAGGCCTGCTCATCAGCAGCTTGAAGGGTTCCGAATAGAAATGGGACAAACACAATTTCATGAGCAGGCCCTTTAGAGTTGACTGTTCAACTCTGCACATGGAACATTTCTCTTCTCTAACTCTCTCTCTCCCTCTCTTTCTGTCTCTCTCATACAACACAATGACAAATGCAAAAGGACACATTTTCACAGAGTTGTTTAATGGGTAAATGAGAAAGCCAGCACACTGCACATCCCCACAGTGCTGTGTCTGTACTGTCTTATGAACATATTGTTTATCACCCCCAGGGATGATTGAGTAATAAAACACATTTGTTCGTCTCCATAGGAAGCTGTTGCATACTTTGCCCTATCTGGTAGTCTTTATCTCCTGTGAATAATCACGTCGACCAGTGTTTCTCTCTCCTCTTTTCTCATCTCTGACCTACTTCAGAATTCAACTTGTTTTAAGGGAGAGAGACAAAAAAAATCTTAAGGACAATTTAGGGCAATTTTTGTGTTGAAGGCAGCAGACATTAACCTTGCAATCTTTCTCTCATTCACTAAATTCTGGAAGGGGTCAAGCGTTCTTTTACCCTTGTAATCTATTGCATTGAAATGTATAAATTAGTCACCCCAATATGTCTTAATAAAGGCTAAAGCTATTCAAATTCTCATTTTAATTGAAGGACTTAACTGATTAATTCCATATCTCATATGAAGGGCTTTATACAGTAAATCCGTTGGATTACCAGAAGCCAATGCCAAGGTGACAATCCACAGCAATGCCAGAGTGAAATATGACAGCTAACCATAGAAATATGGTTAATTCTATGCTACCAATGAGTTGTCTTGTCAACTGACAGCTTGTACACATTTGAATCTCTGTTGGTTATTTAAGTGATAATGGATATATTGGCACCGTGCCAATCTATCTTCCAAACACCGGCTTCGAGGGCATTATCACTTTAATGATTTCCATATTTCCATAAAAAAACGTGATTTCTTTCATCCTTCTACAAGATATAGTCCCGACACAATTCTAGGGTTGCTACCCAAGGCGGCTGGTCGTTTTTTTGGGATCGGTTAGTTTGCCAGAGACACAGTCGTTAAGTCTTTTTGTTCTGTACCTATGGACTTGACCCAGTCGTTCAATCTAAATGTTCTATTGCCATTCTGGCTGGCAACCTTCTTATCCCTTGCTTGTTAGCTAGCCAACTACAGCTTACTTACAGTCAAGCCAAATAGTGCAGGCAGAATAACAACAAAGTAGGGCATTTGAATTTGTTTAAGCTGTTTTCTAGAGACATTTATTTGGATACATCCATTACAATGAGCTAATGATGCCCTTTTCTATTGATATTTCGTTGTATATAGCCATAAAAATGATGCTGATTCATGATTTCGACTGGCTAAGAAAATATACCTGCCTGTCTGTCTCATCCCGACTCCCGACACGTTCATTACTTTGTAACAGCTGGAGATCAAATTTGAATATTGAAACAATGTTGAAAATGTCCGAGAGAAAGACAGCAAGGTTTATACAAATCTCCTCTGTCGAAAACTAAATGTTAGTCTAAAAGAAATGTGAGATAATCTGTAGATGCTTTTTATGGTGGAGATCAAGTTTATAAATAGGCTGGCTGGGCTGATGAGACAGTATTTTGCCCAGTCAGATGGAACAGAGTAAATAGGCATTTTAACGTCATAGATTTAACCAGTGGTAACTTGTGTAATAGATGCCGGTTGGAATGTGGTTTTAACCAATCACCATTCAGGACGAGACCCACCTGTTGCATAATGGTTAACAAAGGGAAGTACTTGGAGAAACCATACAACCTCTGTTCTCAGTTTCACCATTATGCCCAATGATGAATGCCACTTAATCATAACCTCTCAAAAAGCTTTATATTTTAATGTTTATTTTGTATTTCTAAGCAAGTACGTTATGATTCATACGTTACAATGTATCTTGGCAACAGTGGTTTCATGGTAGAGAGGTTTCTTTTTAAGTAGCTCGGAGAACAATAATCTTCATATTTCAAATGAATCGTCCACCCTCACCAAATATTAATACCCCAGTGAATGTGTACCAAATAAAATAGTGTATGTATTGTCACAGACAGAGCAACCAAAGAACAATTGACTTAACTGCAGGTTTAAATTGTGGTATAAAATGTGTATATTAACCCTAAAAACACCAACACATTTTAATCTTAAAAGCTCCAGCACAAACGGGGGTAATTTTTTACCTCAAATTGGTAATGATTGCAAAGAGACACTGTCTGTCAAGAAGTAAAACTTTTTCTTTATTCACTTTTTGAACAACAAGTTGTTGGTTTTAATTCCCAAGAATAACCTTGTATTTTTAATTTATTAAATATTTACAGTCACATTTGATGTTTAAAAAGGTATGCTTTTGTATGTTTTGCATGTTTTGAACAGTTATTTAAATAAATGTTATTCATAGCAAGTCATTAAAAAAAAGAATTCAAAGTGCTGTGTTTCTGTGATACTCAGAGGCTGAGAAATTGGATATTGAGCTAATCTGACATACTGGTATGACCGAAGATAGCCACCGATATAGGTGTTATACAGTAGGCAACATGGGCGCCGTTGTCATCAAACTTTTAGCTCTAACTTTGGAACGCTATGGGCTATCAACTCAGTTCCAATTGTATCTGAAAGATGAAACTCTTAACTTGGTATGGAGACATTGACTGGAATTTAAATATGCATATTGTTTTTATTATAGTGGCTGCCACGCCGCACAGGGGCCAAATCTGGGGTGGCTCCATATCTACACTACATGACCATAAGTATGTGACACCTGCTCGGCGAACATCTCATTCCCAAATCATGGGCATTAATATGGACTTGGTCCCCCCCCACCCCTTTGCAATAACAGCCTCCACTCTTCTGTGAAGGCTTTCCACTAAATGTTGGACCATTGCTGCGGGGACTTGCTTCCATTCAGCCACAAGAGCATTAGTGAGGTCGGGCACTGAACCCAGATTTGTCCATCGGACTGCCAGACGGTAAAGCGCGATTCATCACTCCAGAGAACATTTCCACTGCTCCAGAGTCCAATTACAGCGAGCTTTACACCACTCCAGCCAACGCTTGGAATTGCACATGGTGATCTTAGGCTTGTGTGCGGCTGCTTGGCCATGGAAACCCATTTCATGAAGCTCCCAACGATCAGTTATTGTGCTGATGTTGCTTCCAGAGGCAGTTTGGTACTTGGTAGTGAGTGTTGCAACTGAGGACAGGCTATTTTTACGCGCTATGTGCTTCCGTGCTCAGCAGTCCCGTTTTTTTTAGCTTGTGTGGCCTACTACTTCACGGCTGAGCTGTTGTTGCTCCTAGATGATTCCATTTCACAAAACATCACTTACAGTTGATATTTTACAAACTGTCTTGTTGGAAAGGTGGAATCCTATGACGGTGCCACATTGAAAGTCAATGAGCTCTTCATTAAGGCCATTACTGCCAATGTTTGCCTATGATTGCATGGCTGTGTGCTCAATTTTATACACCTGTCAGCAACGGTGTGGCTGAAATAGCCTAATCTACTAATTTGAAGGGGTTTCCACATACTTTTGTATTTATAGTGTATATCTTGTCAGGATCCCCTTGCGGATATAACGACACTAAGGGCTATCAGATACGCACTATCCGACACCCTCATAGCTGTTGTTTTGGCAGTTTCAGAGGTGGAGCTGCGTTAGGTCTGTCAAATCCACAAGCAGCTCCTTGTAGTACCTTACAGTGAACATTGCCATTGACATGGTATTTGCAAATAAATAGTTCAATCTGGTCAACAACTCAAGTTATCCCCTCCAGGAGAATGAGTCTTGGTCAGCAACCTTACTGCCCAGAATAGGCTGAGCTCTCTTCAAGAATAATTCCTCAGGGTAGTGGCCCTTTCTAGCACAGCCATCTGACCACAAGTGAAGGGTTTAAACAAACAGTGTCTGGCACACACAGTACTTGAGATCTTTATATGGATTTTATTTTATTTTACCTTTATTGGATTATAATGATTAAGGATATATTTATTCAAATCTTTATCTTCACTGCCAATGCAATCTGACTGAATCGAGGCCTGAGCCCTTTTCTAAATGCTTAATGAGATTGGAGAACACATCGGGAGGGATCTTCGACCATTCCTCCGTACATAATCTTTCTAGATCCTTGATATCCTTTCTCTGCGTTTATGGACAATTCAAACCACATGTTTTCAGTGGGGTTCAAGTCCTGAACTGAGACTTGATTTTGTGGAAAATTAGCCTTTTAAATTGTGTTTGGGGTTATTGCCTTGGTGGAAGATCCACTTGCGGACAAGTGTGAGCCTCCTGGCAGAGGCAGCCAGGTTTTTGGCAAAAATGTCCAGGTAATTATGAAAGTTACAAAATTATGACGTTTTTTAACCCTTACGGTCAAGATCAAATCACATTTTATTTGTCACATATACATGGCTAGCAGATGTTAATGTGAGTGTAGCGAAATGCTTGTGCTTCTAGTTCTGACAGTGCAGTAATATCTAACAAGTAATCTTACAAATTCACAACAACTACCTTATACACACAATGTACATATAAATATATGGATGAGTAACGGCCGTGCGTCATTGGCAAGATACAATAGATGGTATAAAATACATTATACACATATGAGTTGAGTAATGTAGGATATTTAAACATTATTAAAGTGGAATTATTTAAAGTGACTAGTGATCCATTATTAAATCCATGTATTAAAGTGGCCAGTGATTTGAGTCTATATGTTGGCAGCAGCCTCTCTATGTTAGTGATGGCTGTTTAACAGTCTGATGGCCTTGAGATAGAAGCTGTTTTTCAGTCTCTCGGTCACCGCTTTGATGCACCTGTACTGACCTTACCTTATGGATGATAACGGGGTGAACAGGCAGTGGCTCGGGTGGTTGTTGTCCTTGATGATCTTTTTGGACTTTCTGTGACATCGAGCGATGTAGGTGTCCTGGAGGGCAGGTGGTTTGCCCTCAGTGATGCGTTGTGCAGACTGCACTACCCTCTGGAGAGCCTTGCGGTTGAGGGAGGTGTAGTTGCCGTACCAGGAGGTGATATAGCCCGACAGGGTGCTCTCAATTGTGCATCTCTAGAAGTTTGTGAGGGTTTAGGGTGAAAAGACACATTTTTTCAGCCTCCTAAGGTTGAAGAGGCACTGTTGCTCCTTCTTCACCACGCTGTCTGTGTGGGTGGTCCATGTTAGTTTGTCTGTGATGTGTACGCAGAGGA
Source organism: Salmo trutta (assembly GCF_901001165.1). Taxonomy (NCBI): domain Eukaryota; kingdom Metazoa; phylum Chordata; class Actinopteri; order Salmoniformes; family Salmonidae; genus Salmo; species Salmo trutta. The sequence continues at coordinate 8,502,358 of NC_042991.1, forward strand.
ACTTCAAACTTTCCACCTTCTCCGCTACTGTCCTGTCGATGTGAATAGAGGGGTGCTCCCTATGCTGTTTCCTGAAGTCCACGATCATCTCCTTTTGTCACATGCGTCGATGAAAGGGGACCAAAACGCAGCGGGTATAGTGCTCATCTTCGTATATTTATTAAAGAGAGTGAACACTTAAACAAAAATAACAAACGACAATCAACAGTTCTGTAAGGTTCACAGACTATACAGAAAGCAACCACCCACAAACCCAAAGGAAAAAACAGGCTGCCTAAGTATGGCTTCCAATCAGAGACAACGAAAGACACCTGCCTCTGATTGGAAACCATACTCGGCCACACATAGAAAACATATCCCCTGGAAACAAACAAACCCCAAAACACACAGAAACAACACCCCCTGCCACGCCCTGACCATACTACAATGACAAATGATCCCTTTACTGGTCAGGACGTGACACTTTTGTCTTGATGATGTTGAGTGAGAGGTTATTCTCATGACACCACACTCCGAGGGCCCTCATCGCCTCCCTGGAGGCTGTCTCATTGTTGGTAATCAAGCCTTCCACATACAATTGAAGTCAGTTTACATACATCTTAGCCAAATACATTTAAACTCAGTTTTTCACAATTCCTGACATTTAATCCTAGTAAAAATTCCCTGTCTTAGGTCAGTTAGGATCACCACTTTATTTTAAGAATGTGAAAGGTCAAAATAATAGTAGAGAGAATTATTTCTTTCAGATTTCTTTCTTTCATCACACTCCCAGTGGGTCAGAAGTTTACATACACTCAATTAGTATTTAGTAGGGTTGCCTTTAAATTGTTTAACTTGGGTCAAACATTTCAGTTAGCCTTCCACAAGCTTCCCACGATAAGTTGGGTGAATTTTGGCCCATTCCTCCTGACAGAGCTGGTGTAATTGAGTCAGGTTTGTAGGCCTCCTTGCTCACACATGCTTTTTCAGTTCTGCCCACACATTTCTGTAGGATTGAGGTCAGGGCTTTGTGATGGCCACTCCAATACCTTGACTTTGGAAGTATGCTTGGGGTCATTGTCCATTTAGAAGACCCATTTGTAACCAAGCTGTACCTTCCTGACTGATGTCTTGAGATGTGACTTCAATATATCCACATAGTTTTCATTCCTCATGATGCCATCGATTTTGTGAAGTGCACCAGTCCCTTCTGCAGCAAAGCACCATCACAACATGATGCTGCCACCCCGTGCTTCACGGTTGGGATGGTGTTCTTCGGCTCGCAAGCCTCCCCCTTTTTCCTCCAAACATAACGATGGACATTATGGCCAAACAGTTCTATTTTTGTTTCATCAGACCAGAGGACATTCCTCCAAAAATGATCTTTGTCCCCATGTGCAGTTGCAAACCGTAGTCTGGCTTTTTTTATGGCAGTTTTGGAGCAGGGGCTTCATCCTTGCTGAGCGGCCTTTCAGGTTATGTTGATATAGGACTCATTTTACTGTGGATATCGATACTTTTGTACCTGTTTCCTTCAGCATCTTCACAAGGTCCTTTGTTGTTGTTCTGGGATTGATTTGCACTTTTCGCACCAAAGTATGTTCATCTCTAGGAGACAGAACGCGTCTCCTTCCTGAGCGGTATGACAGCTCTGTGGTCCCATGGTGTTTCTACTTGCGTACTATTGTTTGTACAGATGAACCAGACTTGTGGAGGTCTACAATGTTTTTTTCTGAGGTCTTGGCTGATTTCTTTTGATTTTCCCATGATGTCAAGCAAATAGGCACTGAGTTTGAAGGTAGGCCTTGAAATACATTCACAGATACACCTCCAATTGACTCAAATGATGTCAATTAGCCCATCAGAAGCTTCTATAGCCATAAAATCCTTTTCTGGAATTTTCCAAGCTGTTTAAAGGCACAGTCTACTAAGTGTATTTAAACTTCTTACCCAGTGGAATTGTGATAATCTATCTGCAAGCAATTGTTGGAAAAATTACTTGTGTCATGCACAAATTAGATGTCCTAACCGGTTTGCCAAAACTATAGTTTGTTAACAAGAAATTTGTGGAGTGGTTGAAAAACGAGTTTTAATGACTCCAACCTAAGTGTATGTTAATTTCCGACATCAACTGTATTCATAGGTATTCCTCTTGTCACAGAACAGCGCAAACTGGCTCTAACCAGAATAGAAAGAGGAGTGGGATGCCCCGGTGCACAAGTGAGCAAGAGGACAAGTACATTAGAGTGTGTAGATTGATAAACAAATATGCAGTGACAGTGAAAATGAAAACCACTCCATGCATTACAAAATGATCCAATAATAATGTAGTATTGCTTGAGTACAGTTTATAGTAGTAAATGTAGGCCCAGTGTCTAAGTGAAATAAGCAGGTGTTATGTGTTGTTGAAAAAACAATGGGAATTTAGGAAACCCAACAGGACACACACACACACACACACACACACAAACACAGTTTAACTAGGCATTTCAACCCTAACGTGCGTCCTTGCATTCTCCCTCAGCAGAGTGAACCAGACAGCCAGTAATAACCTCTCTTTGATGTATTATAACTGTGGGGGCCATCTCTGGCCAGGCTGTTTTAGTTCGCTGACCCGGGGCCTGTATGCTCTGCCTGTGGAGCTCCTTTTGTCCCCCCTCTCCCTCTGTCGAGGTGCCCTGTGTCCTCCATCCCTTTTCACCAGAGATCTGCGCTGCCTTCAGGAACTCGACTGTGAATAAGAGAGGGGGGAAGGGGGGGGGACTTTGCCTGCACGCCAGTGCTGTTATTTTCTTCATCGCAGAACCCGCTTTGACACAAATAATAGAATGCATTTGGTGCCTTTCAAAAAAGCAGAGAGAGAGAAAGAGACTGCCAACCCTAGGCTATGCAAATTTTCCGCCGCCGAGTTTAGAAATCTAGTGATCTGACTGAACTGAAACACTTCATTCCTCTTTTTCCTCTTTCTTTCTTTCTCTCCCTCTCATTCCCTGTCTACCTCCCCGCCGCTCTCTCGTCCCCCCCTCTCTCCTCCTTTCTTTTTCTGTACGTGTGACTGGCACTACCATCTGCTTCCAGTGCCCAGGAGATGGACAGAGCTGTAGTTTATGGCCGCAGGGTAGTGAATGGTAGACTGGCACCCTGGCTCATTTTAGAACAATACACAACGGGCTGCCACACGATTTGCTCCTTCAAAATTTCGAGGGCACGATTCACTGCTTTGTAATTCTGAAGGCCCTGTGACTACTCAAGCATGTGCCTTCAATTAAGCTGCGCTGTGTTAAGTAAAATGTGCAATTTGCAAGGCAAGCATGAGCAAGCTCTCCAAATACAACAGGCCAACCAGTGGATGAAGGAAGAAAAGTATTGATGAAGAAAATCTATAAATCGATCAATTTACTCAGCTGGCTACAATTAAAAGCATTGGATTTTTGTGGGGCTATTTGAACCAAAGGAAAATGTAGCAATACCACAATAATTGAATTGCTGAGTAAATAGTTGAATAGTAATTTTATCAAAACTTTGTTAGGTTGAACAACAAAGCAAGGTAATCAACCATTTGAATGTAGTATATTATCGTCTGCAAGTTCACAATGAGTTCAGTCCTAGGTTAATGTTTACACTGTCCTACATACCCCACAGCAACCCTTCTCAGTTGTTTATTATCATAGTCTCAAGCTTCTACCACTTCCACCACATTAGACAGACACAGCGATGAAGAAATGTTACATTAATATTGCCTTACCTCAGCCTTATGGGCTTTGATTATCTCTAAAACTGCTGTCACAGATCCCCCTTACTGCTGCTCAGTCCATTCACCAGCTCCGGTGGTCTACGTCACCGGCATTCTAGGAGTCACTGAACTGGATCGTTACCATCAACCCTGGACTGTCTTGGTTCATTACGCACACCTGGTTCCCATTTCCCTTGATTAGTATGTGTATATGTGTGCCCTCTCTTCCCCTTTGTCCTTGTCGGTTATTGTTCCATGTCCGTTGGTCTTGTGAGTACCTGTGCTCTGTTGTTTCGGCTTTCATACCCCCCGTTATTGTGCTCTTGTTATTACCGGTCTCATTCCATGTATTTATTAGAGGTTTACACCTTGCTCTTTGTTTTGGTTACAGCCTGCTGTTAAATATTACGTGTTTGTTTTTGGCTTCGTCCCCGTCATGTTCTTTCATCACACTCCCATTGGGTCAGAAGTTTACATACACTCAATTAGTATTTGGTAGCATTGCCTTTAAATTGTTTAACTTGGGTCAAACGTTTCGGGTAGCCTTCCACAAGCTTCCCACAATAAGTTGGGTGAATTTTGGCCCATTCCTCCTGACAAAGCTGGTGTAACTGAGTCAGGTTTGTAGGCCTCCTTGCTCGCACATGCATTTTCAGTTCTGCCCACAAATGTTCTGTAGGCGAGGTCAGGGCTTTGTGATGGCCACTCCAATACCTTGACTTTATTGTCCTTAAGCCATTTTGCCACAACTTTGGAAGTATGCTTGGGTTCATTGTCCATTTGGAAGACCCATTTGCGACCAAGCTTTAACTTCCTGACTGATGTCTTGAGATGTTGCTTCAATATATCCACATAATTTTGCTCCCTCGTGATGACATCAATTTTGTGAAGTGCACCATCCCTCCTTCAGCAAAGCACCCCCACAACATGATGCTGCCACTCCCGTGCTTCACGGTTGGGATGGTGTTCTTCGGCTTGCAAGCCTCCCCCTTTTTCTTCCAAACATAACGATGGTCATTATGGCCAAACAGTTCTATTTTTGTTTCATCAGACCAGAGGACATTTCTTCAAAAAGTACGATCTTTGTCCCCATGTGTAGTTGCAAACCGTAGTCAGGCTTTTTTATGGTGGTTTTGGAGCAGTGGTTTCTTCCTTGCTGAGCGGCCTTGCAGGTTATGTCGATATAGGACTTGTTTTACTGTGGATATAGATACTTTTGTACCTGTTTCCTCCAGCATCTTCACAAGGTCCTTCGCTGTTGTGCTGGGATTGAATTGCACTTTTCGCACCAAATTACATGAATCTCTAGGAGACAGAACGCGTCTCTTTCCTCAGCGGTATGACGACTGTGTGGTCCCATGGTGTTTATACTTGCGTGCTATTCTTTATAGAAATGAACATGGTACCTTCAGGTGGTACCTTTGCGCCCAAGGATGAACCAGACTTGTGGAGGTCTACAATGTTTTTTTCTGAGGTTTTGGCTGATTTATTTTGATTTTCCCATGATGTCAAACAAAGAGGCACTGAGTTTGAAGGTAGGTCTTGAAATACATCCACAGGTAAACCTCCAATTGACTCAAATTATGTCAATTAGCCTATCAGAAGCTTCTAAAGCCATGACATCATTTTCTGGAACTTAGTGTATGTAATCTTCTGACCCACTGGATTTGTGATACAGTGAATAGTAAGAGAAATAATCTGTCTGTAAACAATTGTTGGAAAAATTACTTGTGTCATGCACAAAGTGATGTCGTAACCAACTTGCCAAGACTATAGTTTTTTAACAAGGAATTTGTGGAGGGGTTGAAAAACAAGTTTTAATGACTCCACCCTAAGTGTATGTAAACTACTGACTTCAACTGTATCTACGGAAGGACTGGAGATGGAGGAGCATCGCGTCAGTGCAGTCAGGTCATGGCCCATCCCCAAATATGTGAAAGCATTCCAGCGTTTCCTGGGGTTCGCCAACTATTTCCGGAGGTTCATCTGAGGCTTCAGCACAGTGGTCGCACCTCTTACCTGCCTGCCTGCTGAGAGGAGGTCCGCAGTGGCTTTGTTTGACGGCGGAGGCGGAGAGGGCATTCGAGACACTGAAGTCCCCACTGCTCCCGTGCTGGCACATCCCGACCCCTCTCTCCCCTTCATCATCGAGGTGGATGCTTTTGAAGTAGGAGTTGGGCAGTGTTGTCCCAACACATCGGAACCCCTCCAATGCTGCAGTCCTGTGCCTTCTACTCCAAGCAGCTGAGCCCCGCCCAGAGGGACTACAACATAGAGGACCAGGGACTCTTGGTGGTGAAGAAGGCTCTGGCTGGAGATGTCCAAACACCCTTTCCTGGTGTGGATGGACCACCGCAACCTGGAGTATGTCAGGGCAGCGAAGAGGCTAAACCCGATACAGGCCTGGTGGGCTCTATTCTTCGCCAGGTTCCAATTCATGCTTTCCTATAGGCCATGCTCAAAGAACGTGAAGGCGGACCCCCTGTAATGCCTCTATGACGCAGAGGAGAGGCGGAGAAAGGAGATCCCCCATCATCCCTTTCTAGTATCACCGCGTCAGCGGTGTGTGATGTGGACGCTGACATACAGCAGGACCTGTGCATGGAACCCACACCTGCACAGTGCCCTGAAAACCGCTCCTACGTGCCAACGGGAGTGTGGGACCGCCACCTTACCTGGGCACACACGGCGCCTGTGTCGAGTCATCCTGGGATAAGCCGTAACCTTACTTGCCTGATGGAGAAGTACTGGTGGCCCTCCTTAGCTAGGAACGCCCTGGTTTACATCTCTTCCTGCTCCATCTGTGCCCAGTCAAAGACACCCAGACACCTCCCTTATGGAAAGATCCTTCCCCTGCCAGTTCCACAACGATCCTGGTCTCACCTCTCGGTGGGCTTTGTCACTGACCTTCCCCCCTCCCAGGGGAGCACCACTGTTCTCGTCGTTGTGGACCGGTTTTCCAAAGCAATACAAACCCCTATTTCGTATTACTGCGCCTGTCTCTTATAATTTATACAACGTGACAGTCACAACAGTGTTAATGAACTGCAATGAGCAAAAACATATTTAGGCATCTGCTTTATTGGTTTTAACTGTGACTGATGTTTTGGGAGTTTAGCGTGAAGGCGCTCCAGCTATTTTTACTGTAGCTGTAAGGCATGCTTACTGTAAAAATCACAGTTTGCTGCCAGGAACGAAGGAAAATCCAATTTTGGGGACACCTCTGTTTATTTATTTTAGAAGAAGATGAAGAATGTTGATGTGTGTGTGTGTGTGTGGTGTGTGTGTGTAAGCATCAAAGTGTGATGCGCTAATTAGGTCAAAAGGGATGTGTTAGCATGTGACAGAAAGTTAGTCCTGAGAATACTATGAAAAATAAAGCTGGAAAAGCTTATCTCTTACCACTTTGGGCTCTTAACGTGCGTACCGTATGTTACGTAATGCAGAGATTAATTATGTTCCCTCCAGTTCAAACGTAATTGCATTTCTAACAAACAACTTCTTATCTTTCAGTGATATGCCATCACATGCGCTGTGACATTTCACAAAATGTAATTGCAGACGTAAAGAATTAATACGTAAATATGATGAGTCAGAGCCATTGTGTTATTTAGCTTTTAATGTCAGGCAAAAACACTTAATTAAAAATAATCTATTCTTCTTGCCTTGTTTTTGGACAATATGCATTTTTCAGGGATTCAGTTTTATGGCTTTATCCTGCTCATTCTGTGACTAAAATAATCTACTATTTACATTTTGAGTAGCGTAAGGTTTTATATTAGGTCTATGTTTTCTCTTCTCTGCTGTATGTTTGTACAGTATAATACTTCCATGCTACTGTATTCCATGGTTACATCCTTTCAACATAGACAGGTAGGGAAAGGAAGAGAGGACCTTAGACGATGCCCATCACTGATAATGGCCTGCTAGTCATTTCTATACTATGATCTGTGATACATAACCCCCATATGGCATTAATTATCTTTCGGCCGGGGGGGGGGGGGAAACCTCTGAGAGATGTGATTCCTGTTATCTTAGCCAAATTGTCATCTCCTCTATTGTGCTGTTTGGGCCTCAGACCAGCCAGTCAGTCAGGCTGTGGAGGGATTGTACTACTCTTCTCCCGTGACAAGCCCTTGTTAAGCTGGAATGAGGTGAGAGAGGGCAGGTATGAGAGGGAGGCAGGCACCAGAACCTGCTGTGTTGGTGTCAGTGGATGGGCTTTCTGTTATCATGGATACTTAGTAGAATCACATCAGAGCCTGGTTACTATTAGGGAGGTACGGAGTATGGTCATTTTACAAATTGCCAGTGCCACCATTTAAGTTCAATATTTGGCACACAGTTGAATTGCAAGCACATAATTGCAAAGCAACTGTTTAAGACATCAAAGGTCTGTAAATCAGGAGGTTATCTTTATCTAATGTGGCAGAACATCAGAACATCGGTAACATTTTACATTAAGTTGCTCTCTCTTGTACCTGTGTAGCAACACTGTAGTTATAACAGTACTTAAGTTTACATTTTGAGTTTACATTTACATTCCATTACTATGTCTATTTATTTGTTGATCTTTACACCGATTCTTAAAGGGATAGTTCACCCAAATTATATATTGACATATTGGTTTTCTTACCCTGTAAGAAATGTATGTACAAGGTATTACAGCAAACCATGCTTTGGATTGTTTACCTAGTCACTATTTAAAATACTAAGCTAAGCTGACATTGTTTTAACATGGTCATACTTTCGATCATTTAGTTATTTTTGAATTTGATTTATAATTTTAGGACACATTTAGGTATCTAAAGAATTGAATGATTTGATCAAATATTGCTTTTGGCCTACTACTAAAGCCCATAGAAATGCATTGAATAACACATTCATAAATGGCAAAAAGAACAGTCAAATAATAAATCATAAGAAATGCCTGTCCTAAATCTAGGAGATATAAAAAAACTAATCTAATATATATATATATATATATTAGCATATATACACACACACTACCAGTCAATTTGTTTTGGAACACCAACTCATTCAAGGGTTTTTCTGAATGTTTTACTATTTTCTACATTGTAGAATAATAGTGAAGACATCAAAACCATGAAATAACACATATGGAATCATGTGGTAATCAAAAAAGTGTTAAAGACATCAAAATATATTTTATAATAGCCACTCTTTGCCTTCAAATAGCCACCCTTTGCCTTTATGACAGCTTTGCACACTCTTGGCATTCTCTCAACCAGCTTCATGAGGTAGTCACCTGGAATGCATTTAAATTAACAGGTGTGCCATTTTAAAAGTTAATTTGTGGAATTTATTTCCTTCTTAAGAAATTAACTAATAGTAAGACATTTCTGTCCTGCTAGTGTCTGTTTTCATGGGCTCCACTAGTTCCCTGCAGCTAATCTGGGCTTATGGTCACCAGAGATGGCTTGAGCTGACAAATGAGTTAAAAAGTGCATTATATAGACATGAATGTGTTTTACTAGGGATAGCTTAGGAGTAGAACAATCCCTCATTGTCTCAAAATCATCCTTGCATCTGGGAAACTAAGCCAGGGTGGGGTTAAGACACCAACCCACGTGCAAATAACGACAGGATGAACCCAGAGTGGTTTATGATGCCCCAATTTGCATGGGATGGGTGGAACCAATCATGACTAAGCATTTTTTGAGTCAGCTATATATATAGCTGATTCAAAAAATGCTTAGTCATGATTTTTATATATATATATATATATATATATATATATATATATATAGCAATCATGACTAAGCATTTTTTTAATACTGCTCAAAAAAATAAAGGGAACACTTACACAACACATCCTAGATCTGAATGAAAGAAATATACTTATTAAATACTTTTTTCTTTACATAGTTGAATGTGCTGACAACAAAATCACACAAAAATAATCAATGGAAATCTAATTTATCAACCCATGGAGGTCTGGATTTGGAGTCACACTCATAATTAAAGTGGAAAACCACACTACAGGCTTATCCAACTTTCATGTAATGTCCTTAAAACAAGTCAAAATGAGGCTCAGTAGTGTGTGTGGCACCCACGTGCCTGTATGACCTCCCTACAACGCCTGGGCATGCTCCTGATGAGGTGGTGGATAGTCTCCTGAGGGATCTCCTCCCAGACCTGGACTAAAGCATCCGCCAACTCCTGGACAATCTGTGGTGCAACGTGGCGTTGGTGGATGGAGCGAGACATGATGTGCTCAATTGGATTCAGGTCTGGGGAACGGGCGGGCCAGTCCATAACATCAATGCCTTCCTCTCGCAGGAACTGCTGACACACTCCAGCCACGCGAGGTCTAGCATTGTCTTGCATTAGGAGGAACCCAGGGCCAACCGCACCAGCATATGGTCTCACAAGGGGTCTGAGGATCTCATCTCGGTACCTAATGGCAGTCAGGCTACCTCTGACGAGCACATGGAGGGCTGTGCGGCCCCCCAAAGAAATGCCACCCCACACCATGACTGACCCACCGCCAAACCGGTCATGCTGGAGGATGTTGCAGGCAGCAGAACGTTCTCCACGGCGTCTCCAGACTCTGTCACGTTTGTCACGTGCTCAGTGTGAACCTGCTTTCATCTGTGAAGAGCACAGGGCGCCAGTGGCGAATTTGCCAATCTTGGTGTTCTCATACCACCCTCATGGAGTCTGTTTCTGACCGTTTGAGCAGACACATGCACATTTGTGGCCTGCTGGAGGTCATTTTGCAGGGCTCTGGCAGTGCTCCTCCTGCTCCTCCTTGCACAAAGGCGGAGGTAGCGGTCCTGCTGCTGGGTTGTTGCCCTCCTACGGCCTCCTCCACGTCTCCTGATGTACTGGCCTGTCTCCTGGTAGCGCCTCCATGCTCTGGACACTACGCTGACAGACACAGCAAACCTTCTTGCCACAGCTCGCATTGATGTGCCATCCTGGATGAGCTGCACTACCTGAGACACTTGTGTGGGTTGTAGACTCCGTCTCATGCTACCACTAGAGTGAAAGCACCGCCAGCATTCAAAAGTGACCAAAACATCAGCCAGGAAGCATAGGAACTGAGAAGTGGTCTGTGGTCACCACCTGCAGAACCACTCCTTTATTGGGGGTGTCTTGCTAATTGCCTGTAATTTCCACCTGTTGTCTATTCCATTTGCACAACAGCATGTGAAAATTATTGTCAATCAGTGTTGTTTCCTAAGTGGACAGTTTGATTTCACAGAAGTGTGACTGACTTGGAGTTACATTGTGTTGTTTAAGTGTTCCCTTTATTTTTTTGAGCAGTGTGTGTATATATATATATATATAGTACTCTGTATTTGTGTAGGTTAGGTTACTCGGTCCAACACTCAAGGGTGGGGGGTCGACGAGCATTATCATTGCAATAATTTATTGATATTAAATAAAGAAGATTTTTGAAGAAATGACCAAGTCTCTCTCAGTACTGAATTTCCCCAACACTGTCCATCATTACTTGAAGACATAAAAGTCAGTGTATCCGGAAAATTTCTTCAAGTGCTGTCGCAAAAACCATCAAGCGCTTTGATAAAACTGGCTCCCATGAGGACTGCCACAGGATTGGAAGACCCAGAGTTATCTCTGCTGCAGAGGATCAGTTCATTAGAGTTAAAAACCTCAGAAATTGCAGCCCAAATAAATGCTTCACAGAGTTCAAGTAACAGACACATTTCAATATTAGCTGTTAAGAGGAGACTGCGTGAATCAGGCCTTCATGGTCGAATTGCTGCAAAGAAACCACAACTACATGACACTAATAATAATAAGAAACACTAGCAATGGACATTAGAGCGGTGGAAATTTGTCCTTTGGTCTGGAGTCCAAATTGGAGATTTTTGGCTCCAACCGCTGTGTCTTTGTGAGACACGGTGTGGGTGAACGGATGATCTCCGCATGTGTACTTCACCACCGTAAAGCATGGAGCAGGAGGTGTTATGGTGTGGGGGTGTTTTGCTGGTGACACTGGATTTGATTTAACCAGCATGGCTACCACAGCATTCTGCAGCGATACGCCATCCCATCTGTTTAGGCTATCATTTGTTTTTCAACAGAACAATGACCAAACACACCTCCAGGCTGTTTAAGGGCTATTTTACCAAGAAGGAGAGTGATGGAGTGCTACATCAGATGACCTGGCCTCCACAATCCCCCAACTTTAACCAAATTGAGATGGTTTGGGATGAGTCGGACCGCAGAGTGACTGCTTGGCCTTCGACCGGAAGGCACTACAGAGGGTAGTGCGTACTGCCCAGTACATCACTGGGGCTAAGTTGCCTGCCATCCAGGACCACTATACCCTGTGGTGTCAGAGGAAGGCCCTAAAAATGTTCAAAGAACCCAGCCACCCCAGTCACAGCCTGTTGTCTCTGCTACCGCATGCCAAGGGGTATCGGAGCGCCAAGTCTAGGACCAAAAGGATTCTCAGCAGATTTTACCCCCAAGCAATAAGACTCCTGAACAGGTACTCAAATGGCTACCGGGACTATTTGCATTATGTCCAGCCATCCCACTGCACATTGGCTGCCCGGACTATGTGCATTGTGTTGTCGTCCCCCAAGTCATGTACATACAGTTGAAGTCGGAAGTTTACATACACCTTAGTCAACTACATTTAAACTCAGTTTTTCACAATTCCTGACATTTAATCCTAGTAAAAATTCCATGTCTTATGTCAGTTAGGATTACCACTTTTTTAAGAATAGTAAAGAGTGATTTATTTCAGCTTTTATTTCTTTCATCACATTCCCATTGGGTCAGAAGTTTACATAAACTCAATTAGTATTTGGTAGCATTGCCTTTAAATTGTTTAATTTGGGTCAAACATTTCGGGTAGCCTTCCACAAGCTTCCCACAATAAGTTGGGTGAATTTTGGCCCGTTCGTCCTGAGAGAGCTAGTGTAACTGAGTCAGGTTTGTATGCCTCCTTGCCCGCACACGCTATTTCAGTTCTGGCCGCAAATGTTATATAGAATTGAGGTCAGGGCTTTGATGGCCACTCCAATACCTTGACTTTGTTGTCCTTAAGCCATTTTCCCACAAATTTGGAAGTATGCTTGGGGTTATTGTCCATTTGGAAGACCCATTTGCGACCAAGCTATAACTTCCTGACTGATGTCTCGAGATTTAGCTTCAATATAGCCACATAATTTTGCTCCCTCATGATGCCATCGATTTTGTGAAGTGCACCATCCCTCCAGCAGCAAAGCATCCCCACAATATGATGCTGCCACCCCAGTGCTTCAAGGTTGGGATGGTGTTTTTCAGCTTGCAAGCCTCCCCCTTTTTCCTCCAAACATAACAATGGTCATTATGGCCAAACAGTTCTATTTTTGTTTCATCAGACCAGAGGACATTTCTCCAAAAGTACGATCTTTGTCCCCATGTGCAGTTGCAAACCGTAGTCAGGCATTTTAAAGACGGTTTTGGAGCAGTGGCTTCTTCCTTGCTGAGCGGCCTTTCAGGTTATGTCGATATAGGACATGTTTTACTGTGTCCATAGATACTTTTGTATACTTTTCCTCCAGCATCTTCACAAGGTCCTTTGCTGTTGTTCTGGGATTGATTTACACTTTAGGAAACAGAACACATCTCCTTCCCGAGCGGCATGACAGTTGCGTGGTCCCATGGTATTTATACTTGCGTACTGTTGTCTGTACAGATGAATGTGGTACCTTCAGGCATTTGGAAATTGCTCCCTAGGATTAACCAGACTTGTGGAGGTCTACAATGTTTTTTCTGAGGTCTTGGCTGATTTCTTTTGATTTTCCCATGATGTCAAGCAAAGAGGCACTGAGTTTGAAGGTAGGCCTTGAAATACATTCACAGGTACACCTCCAATTGACTCAAATTATGTCAATTAGCCTATCAGAAGCTTCTAAAGCCATGAAATCATTTTCTGGAATTTTTTTTGACCCTGTACCAGTATCACCTGTATATAGCCTCACTACTGTTATTTTCACTGTCATTTTACAGTTCTTTTATTTCTTTACTTTCTATTGTCTACCTAATACCTATTTTTTTTTTACAAATTGCACTGTTGGTTAGGGCTTGTAAATAATCATTTCACTGTAAGGTCTACACCTGATGTATTTGGCGCACGTGACAAATAAACTTTGATTTGATTTTGATTTGATTTGAGATGTTTTCTACTACTTGATTTGAGTCCACCTGTTGTAAATTCAATTGGTTGGACTTGACAGTTGACAGTGCATGTCAGAGCAAAAACTAAGCCACGAGGTCGAATTAATTGTCGATAGACCTCCGAGACAGGATTGTGTCAAGGCACAGATCTGGGGAAAGGTACCAAGCATTTTCTGCAGCATTGAAGGTCACCAAGAACACAATGGCCATCATTCTTTTATTATGTTTTTTTGTTGTTGTACATTTACCCCTTTTTCTCCCCAATTTCATGATATCCAATTAGTAGTTAGTCTTGTCCCATTGCTGCAACTCCCCTACGGACTTGGGAGGGGCAAAGGTCGAGAGCCATGCGTCCTTCGAAGCACAACCCTGCCAAGCCGCACTGCTTCATGAGACACTGCTCGCATAATCCGGAAGCCAGCCTCACCAATGTGTCGGAGGAAACACTATCCAGCTGGTGACCGCATTCAGATTTCACGGGCCCAGCCCACCATAAGGAGTTGCTATAGTCCGATGGGACAAGGAAATCCCGGCCGGCTAAACCCTCCCCTAACCCGGACAACACTGGACCAATTGTGCGCCACCTCATGCATCTCGCGGTCATTCTTAAATTGAAGATGTTTGGAACCACGAAGAGTCTTCCTAGAGCTGGCTGCACGGCCAAACTGAGGAATCGGGGGAGAAGGCCATGGTCAGGGAGTTGACCAAGAACCTGATCGTCACTCTAACAGAGCTCTGGAGTTCCCCTGCGGAGATGGGAGAACCTTCCAGAAGGACAACCATCTTTGCAGCACTCCACAAATCAAGCCTTTATGGTAGAGTGGCCAGATGAAAGCCACTTCTCAGTAAAAGACACATGACAGCCTGCTTGGAGTTAGCCAAAAGGCATCTGAAGAATCTCAGACCATGAGAAACAAGATTCTCTTGTCTGATGAAACCAAGATTGAACTCTGTGGCCTGAATGCCAAGTGTCACGTCTGGAGGAAACCTGGCACCATCCCTATGTTGAAGCATGGTGGTGGCAGCATCATGCTGTAGGGATGTGTTTGAGTGGCAGGGACTGGAAGACTAGTCAGGATGGAGGGAAAGATGAACGGAGCAAAATACAGAGATATCCTTGATGAAAACCTGCTCCAGAGTGCTCAGGACCTGAGACTGAGGTGAAGGTTCACCTTCCAACAGGACAATGACCCTAAGCACACAGCCAAGACAACACAGGAGTGGCTTTGGGACAAGTCTCTGAATGTCCTTGAGTTGCCCAGCCAGAGCCCAGACTTGAACCCGATCAAACAGACCTGAAAATAGCTGTGCAGCAACACTCCCCATCCAACTGGACAGAGCTTGAGAGGTTCTGCAGAGAGGAATGGGAGAAACTCCCCCAGAGATAGGTGTGCCAAGCTTGTAGTGTCATACCCAATAAGACTCAATGCTGTAATCACTGCCAAAAGTATTTTAACAAAGTACTGACTAAAGGGTCTGAATACTTATGCAAATATAATATTTTTTTAGTGACATTTAAAAAATACGCTTTCCTTGTCATTATGGGGTTTTGTGTGAAGATTGATGAGGGGAAAAATTATTTAATCAATTTTAGAATAAAGATGTAGCATAAGACAATATGGAAAAAGTCAAGGGGTCTGAATACTTTCCGAAGGCAATGTATAATGTAACCCATTTCAGGAAACTAGGCGTATGTCACGGGTCACTACTTCACAGGAGAGCCATTTGAACGTAAATGTGTTTTTTGGCAGAAATTCCTTCTCGAACATGTGAACTTTCATGTGCCTTAATAACAAACTTGTATGCCATTTGTAAATACAAATACAATTGTTAAATTACGAGCCTAGTTGGTTTAGCCACAGAAAAAGTGAGCAACCTTCCGGCTACCCATGATTAGCTAAAATAATGAGTGGGTTGGACATGCCGAGAGATGAGTTTGGATTGGCCTGCCATATAGCACGCTTCTGTCTATTTGAGCTGGTCAGTATGGCTAGGTAATCCTGTCTAACGCAGCTTTTTCTTAAATGTATCACGTAGTAAAACTACATAAACCTAATTTCAAGTTAAAGTGTACTGTTAGCTAGCTAACGTTAGCTGGCTGGCTGGTTTGCTAGCTAACGTTACGTGTATGCTCTCTACTTTCTGGAGGATTGAGTTTTGAAATCAGTGGAATTTGAGTATGATAGGTATATAAGGGCAACCATGGCAACCGACAGGCGACGCGTCCAACCATGTTGAATATGGGTAATATAGTCTAGCTAGCTATATTTTTGGATATTGCACATTTTACATTTTGACAGACATTGGTTTCATTTCAAGTTAAAGTGTACTGTTAGCTAGCTAACATTAGCTGGCTGACTCACTAGCTAACGTAATGTGTATGACTTTATTATTTGTATCTCAGACACATTTGCTTGACTAGTTATGGCCTAATGTTAGCTAGCCTACATTGAACCTGGTTGGTCCATGCAGGGTAGTAACGTCATGAGTTGGGATTATGGTTCATTGTTTAACTAGCTAACTACATGTCTTAACAAAAGACTTCACTATGCAAGTATCCATTTCAACAGAATGTCACTGCAACAACTGTTGATAGTGTCACGCCCTGACCAGGGGAACTCTGGTATTTTTGGTCAGGTTGTGGTATTTCTATGGTTTATTTTCTATGTTTTGTTATAGCCTTTCTTTGTGGTTTATTTCTATGTTGGGCTCGGAGGTGATTTCCAATCAGACAGCTGTCGCTAGTTATGTCTGATTGGGAATCACATTTAAGTTCCTTTTCCCCCCACGATGTTTGTGGGTTGTTGTCTCTGATTTTGAGCAGCTAACGTTTCGGTATTTTCTTGATTTTTGTGTACGTG
Organism: Salmo trutta; assembly: GCF_901001165.1. NCBI lineage: Eukaryota > Metazoa > Chordata > Actinopteri > Salmoniformes > Salmonidae > Salmo > Salmo trutta. The sequence continues at coordinate 8,519,098 of NC_042991.1, forward strand.
TTTATTTTGGTGTAAAAGAATAAACATGTGTTCGCTCCCAGCTGCGTTTTGGTCCGCTTCCTCGTCACCAGACGCCGAACGATACAGAACAACCCACCACCAAAGGACCAAGCAGCAGAGGAAGGAGCAGAGGGAATTTGGATTGGATACATGGAGGAAATGGAGCAAAGACCGGGAATGCTACCGAGGAACACGACTGGTGATTAAACCCGAGAGGCAACCCCAAGAAAATTTTGTGGGGGGGGCATATGGGTAGTTTGGCGGGGCAAGTTTGGAGCCCCAGGCCAAATCCCCGGACTGTTTCTCGGAGGCCAGTTAATGGACAGGTCTTATGCTTCGGGGTAATGGGTGTTATGGCAAGGCCAAGTGTTTTTAGGCCAGTACGCGCTATACCAGCGCCCCGCAGTTACCAGGGGGTAGTAGGCATTCAGCCAGAAAGGGCGATGCCAGGTTTAAGCTCGAGACCGCCAGTAAGCCTCCATGGTCCTATATATCCTGTTCCCGCTCCACGCACTAGCCTAGAGGTGCGTGTTCCCAAGCTGGCATATCCGGTACCAGCACCACGCACCAGGATTATAGTGCGTCAGCCCGCCAGTCAACAGTCGTCGGAGCTGCCCGCCAGTCAACAGTCGTCGGAGCTGCCCGCCAGTCAACAGTCGTCGGAGCTGCCCGCCAGTCAACAGTCGTTGGAGCTGCCCGCCAGTCAACAGTCGTCGGAGCTGCCCGCCAGTCAACAGTCGCCGGAGTGGCCAGACTGCGCTGAACTGCCGGAGTGGCCAGACTGCGCTGAACTGCCGGAGTGGCCAGACTGCGCTGAACTGCCGGAGTGGCCAGACTGCGCTGAACTGCCGGAGTGGCCAGACTGCCCAGACTGTCCCGAGCTGCTCCCCGCACCAGGTTGGTGGTGCGTGTCCCCGGTCCTGTCCGGCCCGTCCCTGCTCCCCGCACCAGGTTGGTGGTGCGTGTCCCCGGTCCTGTCCGGCCCGTCCCTGCTCCCCGCACCAGGTTAGTGGTGCGTGTCCACAGTCCTGTCCGGCCCATCCCTGCTCCCCGCACCAAGCCAGTGGTGCGTGTCCCCAGTCCAGTCCGGCCCGTCCCTGCTCCCCGCATCAAGCCAGTGGTGCGTGTCCCCAGTCCAGTCCGGCAGGTCCCTGCTCCCCGCACCAGGTTAGTGGTGCGTGTCCCCAGTCCTGTCCGGCCCATTCCTACTCCCCGCACCAAGCCAGTGGTGCGTGTCCCCAGTCCAGTCCGGCCCGTCCCTGCTCCCCGCACCAGGTTAGTGGTGCGTGTCCACAGTCCTGTCCGGCCCATCCCGGCTCCCCGCACCAAGCCGGTGGTGCGTGTCCCCAGTCCAGTCCGGCCCGTCCCTGCTCCCCGCACCAGGTTGGTGGTGCGTGTCCCCAGGCCAGTCCGGCCCGTCCCTGCTCCCCGCACCAGGTTGGTGGTGCATGTCCCCGGTCCTGTCCGGCCCGTCCCTGTTCCCCGCACCAGGCCCACGGCGCGTGTCCACAGTCCGGCACGGCCTGTGTCCGGTCCACCGGTGACCAGTCCTGTTCCGGTCGGCGGCTCCGCTCCGGAGCCTGAGCATGCCGCTCCACCGTGGTCCAGTCCGGGCCAGAGGGGTAGGGCTAGGGTGGAGGCAGGGGGAGAAACACGCCCGGGGCCAGAGCCTCCACCGAGGGTGAGGCGCCCACCCGGGTCCCCCCCTAATAGACTTTAGGTTGGTGCGCCGGGAGTACGCACCGTTGGAGGGGGGGTACTGTCACGCCCTGACCAGGGGAACTCTGCTATTTTTGGTCAGGGTGTGGTATTTCTATGGTTTATTTTCTATGTTTTGTTATAGCCTTTCTTTGTGGTTTATTTCTATGTTGGGCTCGGAGGTGATTTCCAATCAGACAGCTGTCGCTAGTTATGTCTGATTGGGAATCACATTTAAGTTCCTTTTCCCCCCACGATGTTTGTGGGTTGTTGTCTCTTTGATTTTGAGCAGCTAACGTTTCGGTATTTTCTTGATTTTTGTGTACGTGTTTATTTCGGTGTAAAAGAATAAACGTGTTCGCTCCCAGCTGCGTTTTGGTCCGCTTCCTCGTCACCAGACGCCGAACGTTACAGATAGACGTGCTAGCTGGTAAATCCGCTCTCGTTATCTACTCTGTTTTCAGACCA